>NW_026652286.1:32920412-33031831 GCF_009828535.3 Hylobates moloch | reverse complement strand
TGACCCAGCCATCCCATTACTGGGTATATACCCAAAGGACTATAAATCATGCTGCTATAAAGACACATGCACACGTATGTTTATTGAGGCACTATTCACAATAGCAAAGACTTGGAACCAACCCAAATGTCCAACAATGATAGACTGGATTAAGAAAATGTGGCCCGTATACACCATGGAATACTATGCAGCCATAAAAAAGGATGAGTTCATGTCCTTTGTAGGGACATGGATGAAACTGGAAAACATCATTCTCAGTAAACTATTGCAAGGACAAAAAACCAAACACCGCATGTTCTCACTCATAGGTGGGAATTGAACAATGAGAACTCATGGACACAGGAAGGGGAACATCACACTCTGGGGACTGTTGTGGGGTGGGGGGAGTGGGGAGGGACAGCATTAGGAGATATACCTAATGCTAAATGATGAGTTAATGGGTGCAGGAAATCAACATGGCACATGGATACATATGTAACAAACCTGCACATTGTGCACATGTACCCTAAAACCTAAAGTATAATAATAATAATAAAAAAAAGAAATGGCATTTCTTTGTGATTGTAATTTGCATTTTTCTGATTTCTAGATTTAGATGTTTGTTGTGATGTAGAGATACGGTCTCATTTTTTATCCGTATGGATATCCCGTCATGCCAACACACTGTATTGAAAAGTTTATTTATTCTCCATTCATCAGTGCTGCCTCTGTCCTATATCAAATTTCAATATATGTATGACTGTATCTGGGCTCTATTATGTTTTATTTGTTAGTTTATGCATCCTGTGTTAATACCACACTATCTTAGTTATAATAGCTTTCTAATAAGACTTAATATCCAGTATTGATAGTGTCCATTGATGTGCAAAAGTTTTCAATTTTGATGAAGTTTATCTACTTTTTCTTTTATTGTCTATGATTTTGGTGTCATGTCAAAGAAGTCACTGCAAATTCAATGTAATGAAGCTCTCGTTCTGTGTTTTCTTTGAGGAGTTTTATAAAAGTTTTAGTTCTAATATTTAGGTCTTTGATTTATTTTCAGTTAATTTTTGTATACAGCGTAAGGTAATGGTCCAACTTTATTCTTTTGCCTGTGGATATTCCATTTTTCTAAGACCATTTGTTGAAAAAAACTATTCTTTTAATAACCTTTCAACAAAGTGTTGGCTTGTTTGTTGAAAATTACTTGACAGTACATGTGAGGATTGATTGCTAGGCTCCCTGTTCTATGTCATAGGTCTATATGTCTGTGTTTATGTCAGTACCATACTGTTTTGATTATTGTATCTTTTAGTAAGTTTTGAAATCATGAAGTTTGAGACCTCAGACTTTGTTCTTTTTCAAGATTATTTTGGCTGTTTGAGTGTCCTTTGAGATTCCATATGAATTTTAGGATGAATTTTTCTGTTTCTGCAAAAAACATCATTGGGGTTTATTTTTTATTGTGGTAAAAAGCATAAAACTTACTCTGTTCTTTATTTTCAAGTGCACAGTTCAGTAGTGTTAAGTATATTCACATTGTTGTGAAACAGATCTCCTTATCTTTTCCATCTTGCAGAACTGACACTATACTCATTAAATAACAACTCCCCTTCCCCTGTCCCCTGGTAATCACCATTCAACTTTATGTTTCAATGAATTTGACGACTTTAGATACCTCATATAAGTGGAATCATACAGTATTTTTTTGTGACTTGCTTATTTCACTTAGGATAATCATCTTTGGGATTTTGATAGAGATTGCCTTGGATCTATAGATTGCTTTGAGTAGCACTGGCATCTTAACAGTAATAGGTTTTCTAATCCGTGAAAATGGGATATCTTTTGATTTATTTGTATATTAATTTATTTCAGCAACATTTCGTAGTTTTCAGTGTATGAGTCTTTCACCTCCATGGTTAAGTTTATTCCTGAGCATTTTATTCTTTTCAATGCTGTTGCAGATAGAAATGTTTCCTTAATTTCCTTTTTGAATTATTTATAGTATATAACTGTATGCAACTGATGTGTATGTGTTGATTTTTATATACTGCAGCTTTGCTGAATTTGTTTGTTCTAATAGTTTTTTTTGTGGAATCTTCAGGGTCTTCACTTAGTTTTTGATCCTTAAAATTAGTGCTGCATATGTAGACTGAGAAACCTCAAGTAAAAATTTAAATTGGCCTCAAGTTGGCAGTGTTCCAAGGCAACGGTTAAAAGCAAATTCAGATTCTCCACGGCCTCAAATAATTCCTACAGATAAAATCCCAAGGAAATTGAGCAGTGCCTAGTCAAAGATCCACAAATCAGGCAAGGAAACAAGGCACTATGAATAGGAACCTAAGAAAAAGTACACAACCAAAACACATCCACCCTCGGGAGGCTGAGGCAGGAGAATGGCTTGAACCCGGGAGGCAAACCTTGCAGTGAGCCGAGATCATGCCACTACACTCCAGCCTGGGTGACAGAGTGAGACTCTGTCTCAAAAAAAAAAAAGAAAACAAAAACAAACAAACAAAAACAAACAAAAAAACACCCACCAAAGCTTCGGATTATATAAGAAATATAAAAACACATTTATTATGATGAAAGAAATAAAATAGAAACCTGAAAAAAATGATTGGGGGACAGGTGATTAAAAAAACTGTCACTGGCCAAGTGTGGTGGTTCATGCTTGTAATCCCAGCACTTTGGGAGGCCGAGGTGGGTGGATGACTTGAATCCAGAAGTTCGAGACCAGCCTGGGCAACATGGCAAAACCTTGTCTCTACAAGATACAAAATATTAGCTAGGCATGGTGACGAATGCCTGTAGTCGCAGCTACCTGGGAGGCTAATGTGGGAGCATCACCTGAGCTGGGGAGGTCGAGGCTGCATTGAGCTCTGATTGTACCACTACACTGCTGCCTGAGTGACAGAGTGAGACTCGGTCTCAAGAAAAATCCCCCCAAACCCCAAAACACACACACAAAAAGTCGTATAGGTCAGAAGAGTTGGAGAATAAGAAGCAAAGTATAACTTGGATTTAATTGAAGTTCGAAAAGGGGATAATAAAATGGAGAGGAAGAAATATTAGAAAAAAATGGCTGTAAAATAGCATTTTAAAGAACTGATGAAAAATGCCAAGTTTTTGTCCAGAAAGCTCACTGAATCTCAAGCAGAATAAATTAAAAGAAACCCATACATTATTGCAAAATTGCAGAACCTTAAATAGATAACTACTAAAAGAACTCAGAAAAGAGAAATTACCTACAAAAGAATGAATGGCAGTTTTACTGAAAGGTGACTTATTAGTAGCCACAGTGGAATCCATAAAGCAGTGGAATATTATCCGACAGGTGCTGAGAGAAAATAACTGTCAAACTAGAAATCGGTGCCCCGCAACATTATCTCCCTAGGAAAAGTGCAAGCTAAAACAATTTTAGAAAAGGAAAAATTGAGGGAGTTTTTACCACTGAAAGTACATACTCAGGCAGAAGAAATGAATGAGATCAAGAAGGTATACTAATGATAAATATACGTAAAACTAAACGAACGCTGATATTATAAGACATTATTAACAATGCCTTCTGAGAGAACAGGCTAGAACTAAAGTACTAGAAAACAATAGCATTTACATTGGAAAGCAGAAATTAGAAGAGTATGTTAAAAAGTTATATTTCAAGGGGAGGGCTAGGAGTTTGACTTTAAATCTTGTTTATATATACACACTAGCTGTCTACACACACACACACACACACACACACACCCCTAGTGCAACTGCTGAAAGAGTAGATATTGTGTGAACGGCTTCCAAACAAATAGAGGTGACAAAAGAATTGAGGGAAAAAAGGAGAACAAATAATTAATATAAGAGAAAAAAGGAGGTCAAAAAAGGAAACCTAGCAAACAGGACAAATACTTAAAGCATGTAAAAAGATGATAGAAATAAATCTAGATACTACCACGAATCACAATAAATATAGAAGCAAAAGCTTTCGTTAAAAGAATATAAAGATTGTCCACTTGGATTTTCTGACTGTATACTCTTTGCAAACATAAGAATTTATCAAGGTCGAAAATAAAAGAATGGAAAAAGGACACAAGACACTATAATAAAACTGGTAATATTAATATCAGAAAAACTGGGAAAACACTTGGCTAGAGAAAAAGTTGATCATTATGTAATTATAAAAGACTGAATTCACCAAGAAGATACAATTTAAAATTGTAGATACCTAATAACATAAATGTCTATGTCTATATATATACATACACATATATACACACACGTAATTGATAACTATTTCCAAATTCACCTACAGTAGAAAGCATTCCTTTTGTATATTTTATTTATACCTTTAATTCATTCCTATCACATTAATATACTTTTCTTATACTGTCTTAATTACCCTTTCAGTTATTAGCCCCCATTTTTGAGCATCTCAGTGTGCTAGGTGCTGTGGGGGAAATATAAAGATCAATAAGATATGGTTCTATCCCTAGGGAGTTTATTTCTAGTTGACTCAGATGTGCAGACTAGCTCACTGTGAGACACAATTGTGTAATTACTGTGTTCCAGTCGAGCACCTCATTGTGGAAGGCAAAAGAGTGATCAGGCCGGGCGTGGTGGCTCACGCTTGTAATCCCAGCACTTTGGGAGGCCGAGGCGGGCGGATCACGAGGTCAGGAGATCGAGACCACGGTGAAACCATGTCTCTACTAAAAATACAAAAAAAAAATTAGCCGGGCGTGGTGGCGGGCGCCTGTAGTCCCAGCTACTCAGAGAGGCTGAGGCAGGAGAATGGCGTGAACCCGGGAGGCGGAGCTTGCAGTGAGCCGAGATTGCGCCACTGCACTCCAGCCTGGGTGACAGAGCAAGACTCTGTCTCAAAAAAAAAAAGAAAAAAAAAGAGTGATCAGTTTTTCGGGGGAGTGTATTGGAAGTCTTTGTAGAGGAGGCATTTGAAGGACATACTATATAAGACTTGATTAAGTAGAGACAGGTGTTGAGAGTGGTAAACCATGTGATGGTAAAATTCATGACATTGTGGAAATCAGAATGGAAAGCTAGTAAAGTGAGGAGTGTAGAGTTAGTGTGGGAATGTTACTGGAAAAGACTGGAAGATTGGTTGAGAGTAATGTATGGAAGATACTGAATGCCATCCTAAACTTTTTGATTTATTCAGTGGAAGATGTTGGAAAATTTTCAGAAGAGGAGACATTTTCTTTATTTAGTTTAGAGAGATTATTGACAATGGGAAAAGTAGATCAGAGAATGAAAATATTGGGGGCAGGGAAACCGTTATAATCATTCATATGAGAGACTGAGAACAGTGGGAGTGGAAAAGCCCTGGTGATTGGAAAAAAGGAGGTATGAAGATGCTTAAAGTCTTAGTGACTGAAAGTTTAGTGGTGTCATTAGCTAATGTAGGGAACATTGGAAGATGAGCTGGTTTGGGAGAAATGCTAAAGAGCTTGACTATTGATTAATGCATGTTCCCGTTTTCACATGTGAATGGTTGATACCTCTTTTACATCTCTAAATGGGTTGTAAACTCCCTGAGTGTAAGAACTAAGCATTTCTGTTTTGTATTTATCATTTACATTTTGGAGTTCACAATGGATATCTGTTATTATATTTATACTTATTGTCATTTCTTATCATGTTTCCATGTTAACCTTGAGTGAAGAAAAGAACTGTGGGTGGAGATGAATCCCAATTTCCTACTGTCTTTGGTATTTTCATTAATAGATAGCTATTGCACAGTGGTGAAGCTAGACTGCTTGAGTTTAAATGTCATCTCTGCCACTCACAGAATGTTGGACAAGTTGTTTAACTTCTCTGTACCCCAGTTTCTCTGTGTATAAATTAGGGGTAATAACAGTATCTATCTTATTGATGTGAAATAGATGTGATATGAAATGTTGTGAGGATTAAATGAGGATTAATAACCTGTAAGTTCTTGGAACAGTGTCTGGCACCTGACAAGTTTTCAACAGGTTAGTTGTTATGGGTGTTATTATTAATAGTTGAAATTCTCATCCTTGAATTATTTAATAGTTTATGCCAAGTTTCTCTAAATCAATGGTAAAACTAGTTGAAATTTAGATCTATGAGACAATCCTTTTTTACTGTCTCGATACTTCTCTTGGAACTGGTATTAAGCAAAAAAGCAAATCCTTTCCATAGGGGATTATATAGGGGAAATTATTTCAACAGTGGTCAGTATTTAGGACAACAAAGAAAAGATACAAGGAGTAATTTAAAAAGTGATTAAAAGGGGGGTAATTTGGATTTATTTTCTTTTAAAGTTTCAGAGTTAAAGATTAAGAAGAACCTTTGGTCTTCCAGAAGAAAAATGTGTCAGCTGCTACAGTCATAATTTACTGTCCCATAAGCTTTTTGTTCCAGTTTGTCACTTTGGAGTTGGGAGTACACTGGGAAGTCAAACAAATGTCTTTACCCATAATTCTTCCTTCACAGTTCACTGTCTGTTAAGCATGTTGATAACTATGCAGCACCTCCCCAGGAATGGTAAGAGGGAGATAAGAGATATGGAAACAGAAAGAAGAGAAACTGTATGTAAAAAAGTGACTCTTCCAACCCTCTTTGTCACTCCAGTCAGTATTCGTCACTTTACTGCTTCAATGTAACACTTTGTTCCACTTTTCAGAAAAAGTCTCCAGAAGAGCTTCTACCAGTTAGATAGTAATAGTTCAAAGCAGACAAAAATAAATATGGATAGGAATTTTTACCAATATATAGGAAAATATTTTTCTTTAGGGGAAAATACTTACATACACATTACTAAACACCAGTGTTTATCATTATGTAAGTCAATTTTTGTTTGTTTTTGTTGTAAAAATAAGCACCAGGTAGAAATAACTTTAATACCTGAAAGTTCATTTCTTCAGCAACATTACTGGGCATTGTGCTAGGAGCTATAAGGGCTATGAAAAAGAATCACATAATATCATTATTCTTAGGAGTTTAATGTAAGATAAAAAGTGATTTTATTTTAAATAATAAAAAAGGCAGTGCAATTAATGTTGTAGTGTTTGAGAGGTCTCAAAAAATAACACCCCAATTCCCTGCCCAAATTTTGAGAAGAGGGTGACAGATGAGATATCAGAATACCACCTGTATTCCTGATAAAGCTGTTATTGGAAGGCATGGCTTATATCAGTAGATAGTTTTGCTTTCTAATACTGAACCCCAGAGTTAAACAGACTTTCCTGGTCATTAGCAGAATAGGACCAGGAACATTTTCCCTGTTTGCCTGGAGAGCCTATCCATGGAGAAGCATTGGAGAACTTCTGCTTCCATCTAGTGGGTAGGCTTCCAAGAGCAAAAAAAGGGGTAGAATTATGCTTACATGATTCTTTAGTCTAAACTTACCAGTCAGGTAAGTCACTATCCTCCTTCTAGGGGATAAATAAGTGAAAGGGTAGAGAGAGTCCAAAAATATTTAGCAACAGTTCTTCCTCATAGAAGCCATAGGATTGAGAAAAAGGCATTGCCTCTCTCGACACGATAGTAGAAAAAGCTATTTGAAATTCCGACATCTTTTAGACAACACATGTTTTAATTTTTGCTTGTTGCCTTTCTTTTTTTTTTTGAGATGGAGTCCTGCTCTTGTCGCCCAGGCTGGAGTGCAGTGGCACTATCTCGGCTCACTGCAACCTCTGCCTCCTGGGTTCAAGGATTCTCCTGCCTCACCCTCCCAAGTAGCTGGAATTACAGGCATGCGCCAACACTCTCAGCTAATTTTTGTAATTTTAGTAGAGATGGGGGTTTTGCCATGTTGGCCAGGCTGGTCTTGAACTCTTGATCTCATGATCCGCCTGCCTTGGCCTCCCAAAGTGCTGGGATTACAGGCATGAGCCACCGTGCTGGATGTCACCTTTCTTGTAACTATAGTGTCTATATAGTTGCATGGAATATAATAATTTAAAAACTGAGCCTAGATTCTGCCTTTGTTCATTTGTTTCTTTCTCTTGACAAAATCGAGTCACTTATTTCTGTGCATTTATTGTTGCACTTAATATTCTCTATCATATTTGGGTTGATAAGCCTTTCCTGTCTCTACATTTTATGTTCTTTAAATGCAGGGACAGTATTTTATTTATTTATGTGACCCTGGTGCTTGGCATATATCAAATAGTTTATTGAGTTGAATTATTGGATTAAATACTTTTTATCACTTCACAGGACATTTTTTTCCTAGTTGATACATAATACTCATAATTTCACCATTGAAAGTAACTTGAAGAACAGGATGCCTAAGGAATAAGTTCTTGATGTCACAAAACCCAGCAAAAATCTTCTTCAGCAGGGGAAGCTTACTTAGGTGAATGCCTCAGTTTATAGGTGAAGCTTGGAAGAATATTGCAAGTTGGGAGAATGGAAACTAATGCAGGACATTGTGTGCAGGAGTTGCCTCTTAAAAAAAAAAGGAGGAGCATGGAATGATAATTTGAAGTGAGATCATAGTGATGCAGTAGGGTTATAAACAGTTTTTACATAACTTTTTCAGATGTGGCTTGCAGAGTTAAAAATTCCTAGATGTTTGAATGGCTCTCAGTTAACAAGTGTTGATAGAACATTTTCAGTGCTTAGACTGCGCTTTTGATTTCTAGGGAGAACTTCATTTTTAACATAAATTTACTAATTTTAATAGTTCACCAAGGAAGAAGATAGTAGTAAAATACTAGTCATAATTACTTAGCAAACTCTGGAAATGTGATTTTTTTTAAAAACTTTTTTTAAAGTTCAGGGGTACATGTGCAGGTTTGCAAAGGTAAACTTGTGTCATGGGAGTTTGTTGTACAGATTATTCACCACCCAGGTATTAAGCCTAGTACCCATTAGTTATTTTTCCTCATCCTGTCCCTCCTCCCACTCCAGTAGGCCCCAGTGTGTCTTGTTCCTCCTTAAGTGGTGATGTGTTCTCATCAAGTACATTTTTGTCGGGTAACTGAAGTTTATCTTTTTACAAGTAATATCTTTTTAATTTAAACACATTTTTGCTGTGACTATTTCTATTATGTTTACCCCTATTTCTACTTCCCCTGAATAGATCTTGATGAAAATAATGTATTTCTCTGATAAGTAAGGGTTGTCATTTTAAAAATTAGTGAACATGTATTTGACAAAATTATTAGCAAGCACTGCAAAAGCATTCATACAATCTGTTTGGTAAACTGTGTGATCTCCCAGTTCTGTGTTCCCCCAAATAGTTCACCCACACATTCCATAAAAGATTCTCTTTAGGCAGATGCAACAATACCCTGAAGGCATAATTGTTAGCTTTATAGTCAGCATTAGGCAATTAAAATCCTCCAGAATTAATTCCAGACTTGGCTGTAACCCTAAGAGCCATTCTGGAAGACAGAGGATGTAGAGTTTACGAGATCTTATGCCCTGTTTATAAGGGAGGGGAATATCCCCAAAATATTTAGAGGAGTTCACACATATTGAATGGCACTAATTTCAATGACAAGAGCCTATTTCTAATATTCCTTATATTATTGCTTCTAATATTCTTTTTTTTTTTTTTTTGAGGTGAGGTCTCGCCCTGTTGCCCAGGCTGGAGTGCAATGGCATGATCTCGGCTCACTGCAACCTCTGCCTCCCAGGCTCAAGTGATCCTCCCACTTCAGCCTCTGGTGTAGCTGGGGCTACGGGCACGTGCCGCCATTCCTGGCTATTTTTTTTTTTTTTTGTATTTTGTAGAGATGAGGTTTTGCCATGTTGCCCATGCTGGTGTTGAACTCCTGAGCTCTAGTCATCTGCCCGCCTTGGCCTCCGAGAGTGCTGGGATTGCAGGCATGAGCCACTATGCCTGGCCCCTTCTAATATTCTAATACTAGAATATTCCTTATATTATTCTTTCTAATATTTCTTATATTTCTAATATGCCTTATATTAGTCTTTAGGGCTAATAGGAATAGCTTCTGAAGTGCTTATAATAGCTACTTTGGGAGTGTGGCCTTTCTGATTAAATGCTAGCTGATCACCCTTAGAGTATAAATTCTTGTTAAATAACGTATTTACATTTAAATAACAAGAAAGGAGAACGTAAGCATCCTGAAGATTAGAATTTTTGTCTGTTTTGACACTTCTGAAAAGAAGACATTTATGCAGCCAAAAAACACATGAAAAAATGCTCATCATCAGTGGCCATCAGAGAAATGCAAATCAAAACCACAATGAGATACCATCTCACACCAGTTAGAATGGCAATCATTAAAAAGTCAGGAAACAACAGGTGCTGGAGAGGATGTGGAGAAATAGGAACACTTTTACACTGTTGGTGGGACTGTAAACTAGTTCAACCATTGTGGAAGTCAGTGTGGCAATTCCTCAGGGATCTAGAACTAGGAATACCATTTGACCCAGCCATCCCATTACTGGGTATATACCCAAAGGACTATAAATCATGCTGCTATAAAGACACATGCACACGTATGTTTATTGCGGCACTATTCACAATAGCAAAGACTTGGAACCAACCCAAATGTCCAACAATGATAGACTGGATTAAAAAAATGTGGCACATATACACCATGGAATACTCTGCAGCCATAAAAAAGGATGAGTTCATGTCCTTTGTAGGGACATGGATGAAGCTGGAAACCATCATTCTCAGCAAACTATTGCAAGGACAAAAAACCAAACACCGCATGTTCTCACTCATAGGCGGGAATTGAACAATAACACAGGAAGAGGAATATCACACACCAGGGACTGTTGTGGGGTTGGGGGAGGGGGGAGGGATAGCATTAGGAGATATACCTTTGAATGGGTAAATATCACACTGACTTTGCCGAAGTATTTAAATAAGTTTCGGACATTATAAAAAAAAATACATTTTGGCCAAAAGCTTAATTAATGCAAGAGTTAAAAAAAAAAGGTTTGAAGCATACAATCCTATTTCAGGGGGGCTCAAGAGTTTAAAAGGAAGAAAGGGGGAGACATCCAGGTAAGAGGACATGCATGCTAGCTTTCCAATATTGGACATTAGCTACTTTTTCTGAGACAGTATCGACCCTTTGACCATGACACATCTTTTTGTAACAGAGTCCTACTTAAGCTCAACATTTAATTGGTACTTAGAGCCAAGAAATACATGTGGACCTACATTTTTTTGCATATATTTTCTGTTGTAGCCTCTATACAATCTAAGGACACTTGGTTCTTTCTCTCAAAATCCTTTCCTCATTTTTGAGTAATTTACTTTTGAATTTATAAATACCTCACCTTATTATTCATCATATTATTTGCATTATGTTAAACCCTGGTCAACCCTCAAAATGTTAAAGGAAAGACATTACTATATTTTTTAATGAATACACTAAACTTTTAAGTACAAATACATTTGTCATCAGCCTCTGTAAAGCCATCAGATGTTTGAAAAAAAATTTTAAGCATGAAGCAAAGGGTCTAGTTTTAAGAACTTAGCTGTGAATGGATAATATCTTACCCATTTAATAGAGTTCTCCAAATGAACAAAGTATACAATGAAAGGAAGGTCCCTTAGACGTTTGAAATTTTTCTGCAGCACAATCCTGTCTGTCTTCTTTATTCAAGAATTTGTAGTCGTTTTCAGAATTCATTCCAGAAACCAGCTTATTAGTTTAGATATCAGCACACTGGTCTTGGCAAAAGATAACACAAAAATAAACAACACTATGTCAAAAAGGATGAAAAGCCAGCCATCCAACCAGTAGAATTGTTTTGGAAACCTGTTTGTCTCAGACTGAGATCACACATTAAGCCTTGGCTGTTGCCTTCCATTCTTGCACAAGCCTCCCTGCTCCTGGGGACCTTCTGTAAGAGTGAGCATCCTAATGAAAATAGATGGCACACTCAAATGGCTGAAGTAGGGAGAGTTTATGAAGGAGTGATTTATAAAAGAGTGGGAAGTGTTAAGAGAACATGGTATGAGTATCTGATGAGCAACAACAGATAGCCATTATCACCTTTAGACATACAAGGGCAGAATAGGGAGCTGTTAAGACTCAGAGAGTAGCTATAGTATAGAGGTTCATTTGAAAGAAGCCATGGCTCTGGTAGTAGAGAAGCATCACTAACCAGAGGTGATTTTACATGAGAGCGGGGGTGGAGATGGGTGGGAGAGTCGGGGAGAATAACTACTCCAGGCTCACTTCCTGTCTTTCTGTCTTCTGCTCTTGTCTTCCATTGGTTGACTCCACCCCAAAGACAGAGGGCAAGGGGGGTTTTGGATATAAACAGAGTCTCCTGGGGCACTGAACAGGGTGGAGAAGAGTGAAGACTGGATCTGGAGGGGCAAATGAAATATTCGTAACACTACCATTTTTTTATTATACTTTTAAGTTCTAGGGTACAAGTGCACAACGTGCAGGTTTGTTACATATGTATACATGTGCCATGTTGGTGTGCTGCACCCATTAACTCATCATTTACATTAAGTATTCCTCCTAATGCTATCCCTCCCCCATCCCCTCACCCCACGACAGGCCCCAGTGTGTGATGTTCCCCACCCTGTGTCCAAGTGTTCTCGTTGTTCAATTCCTACCTATGAGTGAGAACATGGGGTGTTTGGTTTTCTGTCCTTGCGATAGCACTACCATTTTTTTAAGGACACAGTATCTGCAGTATCGGAGGAAGGTCCTTTTAGGAAGAATCATGTAAACAAAGGATAGAGGAGTACTGAAATAGAGAGTATGTTGAGAAACTGGAAAATATTTCAGATAGTTCGGAGTGTGTACTTAATGAAGAAGAATAGACATAAAAATGAAAGCATAGGTTAGTATTTGTAGACAAATGTTAATCTTTATATTGCATGTCCTCTTATTTATTATTAAGTCTTGTATTATAAATATTTTTATAAATACCCGAGAATCAATAGTACCTTCATCATTAGGTGGGAGATAGTTGGTCGAGTTTTGTGCCTTAGCATGGTTATCTGGGTGATTTACACATAGCGGCCTAGTGCAAATAGTACAAAGATCAGGAGTCATTTAGAGAGTGGGGCTTTCAGTTAAGAATATAGGCTCTGGATTTGGACCATCTGTGTTTAATTTCTGACTCCAGCACTTTCCAGCTTGATGACCTTAGGCAAGTTATCTAATACGGGCTCAGTTTTCTCGTTTTCAAAATAGGTACAATCATAATAGTTTTATTTTAGAGTAGTTGTGAGGATTGAGTAATTCATATATTTAGCCCAGAGCCTAGCAGATACTGTTAATAAATGTTACCTATTTTTTGTTTTTTAGTTTAGGAGGGTATTATAGATATCTTTGAATATTTGAAAGGCTGCCCCATGAAATAGGGATTAAACTTATCTTCATAAGAACCTCTAGTATCAGAATCAGGAGTAATGTGTGTAAGTAACAGGCAAACAGATTTGGGATTAATATGAGAAAATCTTTTAATAATTATAGAGTTGCTTGAATTAGAATAGGTTAGCTCATGAGATAATGATTTACATACCACGGGAAGTTTTCAGGAAAACATCAGGGGGATGTTTTAAAGTATTAATGTCTCAAAATGAGAAAATTAGATAAAAGCTTTAGGATATCTTCCAACTATAATAGTCTATTACTTTATCCTAAAAAATTTGTGAAAATCAAATTCCACGTAAGAGGAAATGTGTTTGATTTCCTTTTCCACATCTGTGTCTGTTCCTGTTGACAATTTCTGTTCCTAACTACCTTCCAGCAATCCAGCTTACATGTCATCTATCTTTGTTTAATGATATGTATACTTTTTTATTTTTTTTCAAGAGACAGAATCTCACCATGTTCCCCAGGCTGGGCGCAAACTCCTGGGCTAGGTGATACTCTTGTGTCAGTCTCCTGAGCAGTTGGTACTACAAGTGCACACCACCATGCCCAGCATATTTAACAATATTTATTGAGCACATACAAATGTGCCGGGTATTGCCCTGGATACTGTGATTAGTACAGTGAACAAGACACATCAGTCTCCTGCCCTAATGGAGCTTTAAGAAATTTTAGCAGAGGGAAATAGAAAGTAAAAACACAGTGAAATAAATTTTAGGTAGTTTTAAGTACTGTGATGCATGAAGAAAATAAAACAGAATAATAGTATAAAGGGATACTAGGGCTTTGGATGGTGGAGTTGGAGGTGGTGCTTTAGGTATGGTAGAAAGGGAAAGCCTCTCTGAAGAGGTCACATTTTAACCAGCATATAAATGTTGAGAAGGAGCTGGTCATGCTGAGGGAAGCACATTCTAGGCAGAAGAACTAGCAAAGGCCCTGTGTTGGGAAAGATCTTGACGTGCTTGTTAGAAAGGAAACTGGGTGGCTAGAGAGTGGTAGGAGTGGTAAGAACAGTGTGGATCACATAAGGCCTTATACACCTTGTTAACATTTACATTTCACTCCAATTGCATTCTAATGGCAAGTAATGAGACAATTTTATGGTATAATTTATGTTTAAAAAAGATTATTCTTGCTTGTTTATGGGCTATCGACAGAATAGCTATAGAGTGGAAGCAGGAAGATAGGAGGCTGTTGCAGTTATCCAAGTGAGACATAATAGTGACTTGGACTATCTCAGATGACTTTCTCCCCCATTCATCCCTGGATAGAATGTCCTTTTAAAAAATATTTTGTAGGCCAGGCATGGTGGCTCATCCCTGTAATCCTAGCTCTTTGGGAGGCCGAGATGGGAGGATTGCATGAGGCCAGGAGTTCGAGACCAGTTTGGGTGACATAGCAAGACTCTGTTTTTGCAAAAAATTAAAAAATTAGCCAGGCATGGTAGTATGTGCCTGTGTTCCTAGCTACTCAGGGGGCTGAGGTGGGAGGCTAGGAATTCAAGGCTGCAGTGAGCTGTGATTGTGGTACTATACTCCAGCCTGGGTGACAGAGTGAGACCTTGTCTCAAATATATATATGTGTGTGTGTGTGTGTATATATATTTTATAGTGTTTACCAGATACTACTGTTAAAGTATCTTTATATTATATTTTAATTACGTATACAGTTGGCTTCCTCATTAGATTCTGAGTTTCTTAAGCACAAGGACAATGTCTTATCCCTTTTCTTACTATTTTAGGTAGCATTATAGCACTGTTGTTAACTTTGCACTTAAGGCATTGCTATTAAGTGAATTCATAAAACTTCTACCTGAACACAGGGCTTTTTATAGCTATTACAAATGGCACAGTTAAATTACGTAACTGCAATAAGGTAAGCTAGATTTGAAATGGAATTAAAAAAATACTTTACCATATTTTACACAGAGAATGCAGTTTGCATATAGTTTAGGAAAACCTACTAAGAAGGGAAAATCACAATGTTTTATTAGGGGTGAAACACAAATCAGAAAGACTTAGGGAAATAAAACCAAGAGCTAGTTTTGTTGCTCTGTTATGATAAAGGCTAAACTAATGTTAACAAGAGGCAAATATAGTGGCTCAAGTAAGAAAGAAGTTTATCATATAACAACAGGTCACACATTCAGGCTGCTGGGTCTTTCACGGGCTCCTTCCTTTATGTTGCCCTGCCACCTCTTAGGATCTTGTCTTAATTTGCATGGTCAAGCTAGGACATTGTCACACTTATCTTCCAGTCAGTGGGGAAGGGGAAAGAGAGAGTCCACAGAGTCCAGATAAATAATTTTATTTTAAATAAGTGAGGTGAAAGTTGCATGTATCATCTTGCTTATATTCCACTGGTACTTAGTCATATGGTCTTACTCAGCTACTAGAGAGATGGAGAAATGTAGTTTTTAGCTGGGGAATCATAGCAAAAACTTTACTTTTTTTTTTTTTTTTGAAATTTAAAGAAAATCTGTTGAAGATCTGAAAAACAATTCCTAAAAGATAGACTTTTCCAGAAAACACTAGCTACACAATGCATTGCGTCTATCACGTTAAAACATGCATTAGACACAAATAGAAAAACCATGAAACAAGCCACCATTCTTCAACAATTTGAGCAAAGATAAAATGCCTAAGTAACAACATGGATGACTTGCAAAGGATGGGCTCTTTAAGCACCATCAAAAAAAAAAAAAGCACAAATGGATGAGTGTGTTCAGTCATATACACTGAATTGAACCTTTGGCACTAGGAATCAGAGTATTTTGTCATATAGCATTAACATGTTATAAAAGTGCGTAGTGTCAAAGGAATAGAATCACCAACATTCGAAAGCAGCTTTGTCAACGAGGCAATAAAACACTCTACAGCATATCCTCTGTTGTCCATCATTGAATACACTGGTAGTGACTTTGAAATGAAAAAAAAAAAGGAGCTATTACCCCTTTTATTTTCTTTGTTTAAAACAAAACAGAAAACAAACATCAGTTGTTACACACTAACATCTTCAAAGCACATCATTTGTGCAAGAGATAGACTAAGAACAAAAATGTGTTTACAGAGATCCAAACATAAGTGAGTGAGAGCGCCTCCCACATGGCTTTCCGATGGTTCTCAGGAGGAGCCACTTCGTAATCTCTGGCACTAAACAAAGTTGCAGAATTCTTTGCCAGGTACTTTAGGAAATCATGAAGATAATTCAGTAATTAAGCAAGGCTCTTCTCATCTAGAGGTGTATAGGCCAACATTGCTCCAATTCGTACAAATAATCTTAGGAGATGTGGCACTCCATACACCTGGGACATGGGTGCCTTGGGGTGATCTGCAAGAATTTCGGCATACTGTGGTCTCTCAAATTTGTAGAGTAGTTGGGTGCCCAACATTACGTTGAAGTATTCTTTTATCCCTGCCACAACTTCATTAACCGCATACTCCTTAGTATCTGTGTTTCCACCACATTTCTTGTAATTTGCATAATCCTCAAGAATAGAATCCACATTCTTCTTGGCAGGAAGTTAAAAGAGCTGTTTTTGCCTGGTAATTAAGTCCCAGTCATCAACAAGCCACAGTTTTAGCTCTTCAGGAATCTTTACTTTAACTTCAACTCTGTTCATGAATGTTTCCTCATTTTCAACAGTAGGATCTACCTGGGCCCTTTTCTTCCGAGGAGGCCAAGGAGTCTCACTGGTACTGCCACCATCTCCATTTCCAGGGGTTTTCTGTTTGTTCTTTTTTGTTTTCACTACAACATTTTTCTGTTGGAGACCAGATGTCTTCTTTCCTGGGGCAGCCCCTCTCATCTTCCCCTCTGCATACTGCTCCTGATTGGCTTTTTGAAGTTCTTACTGTTTCTGCAAATTGGTGTCCTTGTATTTAAGTACTCTGTTCTCTGGAAGCCACTCATCCCAATTTTTATTCCAACCACTGTAATGTATAAAGTATTTCACTTGTTTGTCCTTTATGGCAACCTTTACACACTTTGTTTCATGAAGAAGAGGCCCATGAAAGCACAGCACTCACTCAACCTCTTGGAATTTAGGCTTTGGGTCCTGTTTTGACGCCATTTATAAGTGATTTGCTGCCTCCTCCTTCTTCTACCACCCCCAACTAAAACTTTACTAACTTTGATTTTCAGCTAAGAATCTACTATAGTTGCTGTTATTTGAACTACTTAAAGTGAATATGAGGGTAACAATTAATTAATTTCTGCTTCTTACCCCCATAGGAAAAATATTGAATTTCTATATAGCCCTTACACTTAGGGAGAGGCATCTTGATCCTGATTTCAACTGGGATGAAAAACTGATTTTATTAATATTCTAAGAAAAGCTTTTATTTGTATTTTTATTAAAAATGAAGTTATGTTCAAATGAAAGAGAGTATGTATGAGTCTTGAAAATTGTTACCTTAGGTAAGGCAGGACTACTAAATTTTTTATTTTTATAAAGAAGCAACTCTTGCTCACCAAAGGGCTTGTAGAAATGGTGGGCTGGTTGCCCTCATGGCAGGTATAAAGGATACAGTTGTATAATATTTCTATTAAGGCAGTTTGGGATAAGGGATTTCTTATTGCTTTTAATATATCTCTTCCTTGTTATCACATATTAGGTTGATAAAATTCTTCATCAGGTAGAACTGAAGTTCTCAGAGTTGGAGTTGAGGATGAAAAGCTGCTTTAGAACCTTTTAGGCCTTAAGTCTGTGTTTCTGTTTTCAGGACTGTCTCCTAAAGAGAGGTAACTTTTTTTTCTGTTGGATAGTAAATTATCACCTATTTCTCTATTTCTTAAGAGCAGACATAATCTTTGGGGTTGTTCCTTTATAATCTTGATTCAGTATTTTTTCTTTCTTATTAATATTGTTATTCATTTTATTTTTTGCTTATTTTTAAAAAAATTCAAATAATTTACATATAATAAAATGCATGGGCCTAAATGTAGAGTTGAAGTTTTGATGGTTATATACACTTACGTAATCATGAACCAAAACGATACAGAATCTTTCCTTGAACTTCTTTCTAGTCTGTTCCATCCAGCTCCTCAGAGACAGCCACTTACTGATTTCTATTGCCATATATTTGTTTTACCTGTTTTTTAACCTCTTTAAATGGAATTATACAGTATGCATTCTTTCGTGTTGAGCATCTTTCACTTTATATACTGTCCTGTAATTCATTCATATTGTTTTGTATATCAGTCATGTGAATATATTCAATGAATATGTTCCCTGAATGAATATATTTTATGAATACATCACAATTTATTTATTATTCTGTCACAATTTGTTTATACATTCTTGTGTTGATGAATATTTAGGTTTCCAGTTTTTGCCTTATGAATTAGGCTGCTCTGAGCATTCTTGTGCAAGTCTTTTTTGTGGAGACATGTATTCATTTCTGTTGGGTAAATACCTAAGAGTGAAATTGTTAAGTCAGAGTAGATGTGTATTTAATATTAAAAGAAACTGACATATACTTTTTCAAAGTGGTTGTACCATTTACACTCCTACCAGCAATAAATGAGATTTCCAGTTGCCCCACATCCTCACCAACATTTGATGTCACCATTCTTTTATTTTAGCCATATAGTACCTGTGATATTGAATGCCTTTTTATGTTCTTATTAACCATTTATGTATCTTCTTTTGTGAAATGTTCAAGTCTTTTGCTAATTTTAAAATTGGATTGTTGATTTTCAAAAAATTACTGGTTTGTAGTTGTTTTAGACAGTCATGTGTTGCTTAACAGTGAGGATATGTTCTGAGAAATGTGTGAGGTGATTTCGTCATTGTGCAAACATCATAGAGTACTTACACAAACCTAGATGTTACAGCTTACTCCACACCTAGGCTATATGTTATAGCCTGTTGCTTCTAAGATACAAACCTGTACAGCATGTTACTGTACTGAATGCTGTAGGCAGTTGTAAATGATGCTAAGGATTTGTATATCTAAATATATTTAAACATAGAAAAAGTACGGTAAAAATATGTACACCTGTATAGGGCACTTACCATGAATGGAGCTTGCAGGACTGGAAATTGCTTTTGGTGAGTCAGTGAGTGAGAGGTGAGTGAATGCAAGGTCTAGGACATTACTGTACACTATTATGGACTTATAAACACTGAACACTTAGGCTTTTTAGTTTTCCAATTACTTTATAAAAAAGTAATTGCATCACAATGTCATGACAGCTACAACTGAAAGTTCATTATGTGGCATGTCACTATATTATGGATGTGAGTCCTTTGCCATAGGTATGTATTATGAATATTTTCTCTCAATCTGTTGCTTACCTCTTCATTTTCCAAATATCTTTGGATAAGCAGACATTTTAATTTTAATTCTAATGCACTAATTTTTTTCCTTTACATTTAGTGCTTTTTTTATACCTTAAGAAATTTTTGCTTAAGCATCTCTAAGGTACTCTGTTTTCTTCTAGAAGTTTTATGGTATATGATCTAACTTGAAGTAATTTTTTGGGTATGGGGTAAGGTAGGGAGTCAAAGTTTGCTTTTTCCATGTAGATAACCAGTTGTTCCAGCACTGTTTTGTTGAAAAGACTTGGCACCCTTGTCTAAAATAAATTGATAGTATATTTGTTGGCTTACATATAGGAAGCTAGCCTTAGTTTTTAATTTTTTTTCTGATTTAAATTCTAAAAAAAATGAAAACCAGGGATAGTACCTATAATGGGTAAGATGGCACTTATCTTGTTGTATTTTAGAGTTTTCTGGTGGTGTCATTTTCAGAATACATGTTGAGTTCCTCAGAATAAAGGAAATGAAGCTTATTTCTTTTATTCTCAAGCCAAATCACTGTCTGAGGATTGAGGAAGTAATCCAGGGTTTGATATGGGGCTCATGGCATAAGGTTAGGTAGCCTGTTATCTTTAACTTTCTAGATTACTTCATAAAAATAACTTGCATATGTGTAATGATATCTATGTTTTAGATGTTGTTCAAAGTACTGAATTGTAAACATATTCTCAGTTAATCTTTCCCTCGAATCTTAAGTATTTACCTTTTATTTTTTAAAATTTAAAATAAAAAATTAACAGAGTAAAATAGATGTTTTTTGGTGTATGGTTCTATCAATTTTACCATGAGTATAGATTTTGTATATCCACTACGGCATTCAGGACATAGAGTTGTCCCCTTACTCCCAAAAGTTCCCTTGTGCTTTCTATCCGTTGGTAGTTGTATCTTCCTTCTATCCCTAATCCCTGGTAACTACTAGTCTCTTTTCCTTCACTGTAGTTTTATCTTTTTGATGTCGTAAGTGAAATCACACAGCACGTAACCTTTTGAGACTGGCTTCTTTTATTTAGCATAATGCCTTTGAGATTCATCCGAGTTGTTGCATGAACCAGTTTATATTTTATTGTTAAGTAGTAGTCCATTGGTTGGATGTACCTGTTTATCCATTCATTCACTTTTTTTTTGGGACAGAGTTTTGGTCTGCTGCCCAGGCTTAAGTGAGTGCAGTGACACGATCTTGGCTCACTGCAACCTCCGCCTCCCAGGTTCAAGTGATTCTCATGCCACAGCCTTTGGAGTAGCTGGGATTACAGGCACGTACCACCACGCCTGGCTGATTTTTGTATTTTTAGTAGAAATAGGGTTTTCCCATGTTGGCCAGGCTGGTTTTGAACTGGCCTCAAGTTATTCACCTGTTTTAGCCTCCCAAAGTCCTGGGATTACAGGCATGAGCCACTGCACCTGGCCCATCCATTCATTCTTTGAAGAATAATTAGTTTTTTTTTTTTTTCCAGTTGTGTTGATTAGGCATAGAACTGCTGTAAACATTCACGTACAAGTTTTTGTGTGAACATTAGTTTTTATTCCTCTAGTGTAATACCTGAGAGTGGGATTGCTGGGTCATTTGTTAAGTGTATATTTAACTTTTTAAGAAATTGCCACTGTTTTCCAGAGTGTTCATGTCATTTTGCAGTTTTACCAGCAGTGTATGAAAATTCTAGTAGTTCCACATCCTGACCAGCACTTGGTATTGTTAGTATTTTTTAGTTTAGTCATTCTAGGTGTGTAGTGGTATTGCATCATGATTTAAGTTTGCATTTCTTTAATGGGTAATGATTTTGAGCATCTGTTTTTTATGGGTTTATTTCCATTATATATCATCTTTGGTTAAGTGGATATAAGTCTTTTGTTGGATTTGTGATTTGCAAATATTTCCTTCCAGTTTGTAGCTTGTTTCTTCATTCTATGACCAATGTCTTTCAGAGAACTGAAGATTTTAATTGTAATGAAGTTCAGTTTTTAAATTTTTTATTTTATAAGTTCTTTTGATGTAATATTTAAGAACTTTTTAACCACAGGACATGTATATTTTTTCTTATGTTTTCTTATAAATCTTATAAAAAAGTTTAATAGCTTTATGTTTTACCTTAAGACCTGTGATGCATTTTGAGTTGATTTTTGTATAAAGTGTTAAGTTTAGGTTTATTTTCTCCTACATACAGAATTTCCAATTCTAACATCATTTGTTGTATACTCTCCTTTGTTTATCGAATGGCTTTGGCACCTTTGTCAAGAATTAATTTGCTATATTTATGTGGATTTATTTCCGGGTTATTGATTCGTCACATTGATCAATTGTCATTCCCTCTGCCAATACCACACTGTCTTGATTACTAGAAAATTGTGTAGTGTGAATCTTCTTATCTTTTTTTTTCAAAATTGTTTGACCTTTGCATAAACATTTTAGAATCAACTTGTTTATATCTATGAAAAATTTGGCTGGGATTTTCATTATAATCGCATTAAATTAGTAGAATCAGTTTGGGTAGAATTGACATTTTTAGGCTCTTGAGCCCCTATGCGTGGGCTCACTCACACTCTGTGGAGTGTATTTTCATTTTCAATAAATCTCCACTTTTGTTGCTTCATTCTTTTCTTGCTTTGTTTGTGCATTTTGTCCAATTCTTTGTTCAAGACATCAAGAACCTAGACACCCTCCACCGGTAACATATTTTGGCAAGCCAGCCAGGATGTAAAATAAGTTTGGGATTTATTTTTTTCCTTTTCCTTTCTGCTCCATGCAGGGGAATCTCTCCTTCACTCAGGACCCTTGGTAGGCAGCGCCTAAACACAGAAGCAACTGCAGATTTCTGGCTGGGGTCACTCTGAAGGACTGTCTTCTGTCTTTTCTGGTTGTGGTCCCTGATCCCGACATGTGGAGCAGCTCAGGGCGAACTCACACGTGTTTCAGGCAACTTAAATCTTCTTTTCTTACACTAAATTTTTCCCTTACTCTACTTGACTGGCTAAGGACAAAAAAAACCCACCTAGCCTCCAGTTCCTATCACTACAGTTCACGGAATGGAGCAAAGTCCACTTTGCTCCATCACTCTAGTGGAACAGGAAGCATGCTGTTCCACTGGTGAAAAAGTTTCTCACCAGTCAAAACCAAACTTTCAATTTATGGTATTTTCACCAGTGAAAAGCACACTTTTGACTTAATATTTTCAAACCAGTGAAAAGCATTTTTATCAGTTGAAAGCACACTTTCAAATTGTGATATTTTCAACTTACAGTGCATTTATCTGGACATAACCTCATTGTAAGTCGAGGAGCATACTGAGTGTATATTGCTTTTGTACCACTATGATACAGTTTGGCTGTGTTCTCATCCAAATCTCATCTTGAATGGTGGCTCCCACAATTCCCATGTGTCATTATTTCCAGTGGGAAGTAATTGAATCGTGGAGGAGGGTCTTTCCTGTGCTGTTCTTGTGATAGTGAATAAGTCTCATGAGATCTGATGGTTTTATAAGGGAGAGTTTCCCTGCACAAGTTCTCTCTTGCCTGCCACCGTGTAAGACATGACTTTGCTCCTCCTTTGCCTTCTACCATGAGTGTGAGGACTTCCCCACCACGTGGAACTGTGAGTCAATTAAACCTCTTTCCTTTATAAATTACTCAGTCTCACGTATGTCTTTATTAGCAGTGTGAGAACAGACTAATACACATTGTAAAGCTGAAAAATTGTAAGTTGTACCATCATAGGTTGAGGACTGTCTGTATTTTATTTCTTAGAGCTGTTGTAAATGGTATTTAGAAAGAATTGGTTTCTGGTTCCTCTTTGCTAGTATATAGAAATACGATTGAGTTTTGTGTGTTGGCTTTGTATTCTGTGATGTTGCTGAATTCATTTATTAGTTCTAGAAGCATTTTTCATAGATTTCTTGGGATTTTTCTATGTACAGTTGACCCTTGAATAACGCGGCAAGGTGGAAGTTAAGGATGCTGACCCCTGAAGCAGTTGAAAATCTACAAATAACTTTTGACTCCCCCAAACCTAACTACTGATAGCCTACTGTTGACTGGAAGCCTTACCATCAACATAAACAGTCAATTAGCACATATTTTTATGTTATATATGTTATGTACTATATTCTTACAATAAAGTAGGCTAGAGAAAAGAAAATGTTATGAAGAGAATCACAAGGAAGAGAAAATATGTTTATTGTTTAATTCATGGAAGTGGATTATCATAAAGGTCTTCATCCTCACTGTCTTCACATTGAGTAGGTTGGGGAGGCGGAGGAAGAGGAACAGTTAGTCTGTCTGTCTCAGGGGTGGCAGAGGCAGAGGAAAATCCACATATAAGTGGACCTGTGCAGTTCAAACCTGTGTTCAAGGGTCAACTGTAAATGATAATGTTGTCTGTCAGTAGGACAGTTTGATTTCTTTCTTTCTAATCTGTATACCTTTTATTCGTTATTTTCCTGCTTTATTGCGCTGGCTAGGACTTCCAGTACCATGATGAATAAGATAGATGTGATATTATATTTTTTCCTTGGTTCCAATCTAGGAAACCATTAAATATGATGTTGGCTGTAGCTTTTGTTTAGATGCCCTTTATTATGTTGGGGAAGTTCCTTTCAGTTCTTAGTTTGCTGAGAGTTTTTATCATGAATGAATGTTGAATGCTGTCAAAATGCCTTTTTTTGCATCAATGTGATCATGTGGGTTTGTTTTTAAACTGTTAATATGATGGATTACATTGGTCGATTTAAAAAATATTGAACAGCTTTGCATTCCTAGTATAAATCCCACTTGATTGTGATATATTCTTATACATTGCTGGATTTGATTTGTTGATATTTTATTAAGGATTTTTGTTGTTGCTATGTTGATGAGGGACATAGGCCTGTAGTTTTTTTTCTTTTTTTAGTTTTTGGTATTGGGATAATGGTGACTCTCAAAACGAACTGGGAAGTGTTCCCTCCTGTATTGTCAGAAATGAGTGTTTAGACCTGGTTTTATTTCTTCTTTTTAAAATATTTTTCTTTTATTGATATATAGTATTGATTTTTTTTTTTTTTTTTGAGATGGAGTTTGGCTCTTGTCCAGGCTGGAGTACAATGGCATGATCTCAGCTCACCACAACCTCCGCCTCCCAGGTTCAAGTGATTCTCCTGCCTCAGCCTCCCAAGTAGCTGGGATTACAGGCATGCACCACAATGCCCAGCTAATTATTTTCTGTTTTTATTAGAGACAGAGTTTCTCCATGTTGATCAGGCTGGTCTTGAACTCCCGACCTCAGGTGATCTGCCCACCTCAGCCTCCTAGAGTGCTGGGATTACAGGCGTGAGCCACCGTGCTTGGCCTGATTTTTTTTCTTTTAATGTTGGGTTGAATTTGCTAGTGAAACCATCTGGGTCTAAATTTTTTTTTCTTTTTTTTTTTTTCTTTTTTGGAAAGCTTTAAACTATGTATTGAACTTATTTAATAGTTATAGAATTATTCAGAATATCTATCTCATCATTGGTGAGCTTTGGTAGTTTGAATTTTTCAAGTAATTGATTCATTTCATCTAAGTTACTGAATTTATGTGTAAAGTGTTATTTGTAGTGTTATTTTATTATCCTTTTAATATCTATGGAGTCTATAGTGATATTCCTCTTTTATTCTTGTTATTGGTAATTTATGTCTGTCTTTTTCTTTATCAGTTTTGTTTGAGGTTTATAAATTTTTAAATCTTTTCAAAGAATGAGATTTGGTTTCATTAATTTTCTCTATTTTTCTGTTATCACTCCTATTGATGTCTGAGCTGATCATTATTTCTTTTTTTTCTGCTTGCTTTAGGTTTATTTTGTTTTTCTTTTACTAATTTGTTAAGATGGAAACTTAGATGATTGATTTTGGATTTTTCTTCTTTTCTAATATAAGCATTAGATTCTTTGAGTTTCCCTGTAAGCACTACGCTAGCTGTATGCTATAAATTTTGATAGATTGCATTTTAGTTTTTATTTGGTTCAGACTATCTTCTAATTTCTCCTTAAACTTCCTCTTTGAACGCTGGCTTATTTAGAAGTTATTTAATTTCTAAGTGTTTGAAGTATTTCTGCCCTCTTTTTGTTACCTATTTCTGGTTCAATTTCATTATGATCAGAGAACATACTTTGTGTGATTTCAATTCTCTGCATATATTTGGTGTCTAGATATGAGATTTTATCTGCGGTACTTATCCTGGATAGATTTACTAGATTGTAGATTATGTCAGTCTTCAGTTTTGCTAGAAAATGCCAAATTGTTTTTCAAAGTTTGAAAGTATTGGGGGAACCCGCCCCCCGTATTTCAACGTATGTTCTTTCTATTTTCTGTAAGTGTCGGCCAGTTGAGAAATAAAGAGAAAGAGTACAAAGAGAGGAATTTTACAGCTGGGCCTCTGAGGGTGACATCACATATCGGTAGGACCATGATGCCTACCTGAGCCTTAAAGCCAGCAAGTTTTATTAAGATTTCAAAAGGGGAGGGGATACAAGAACAGGGAGTAGGTCACAAGATCACATGCTTCAAAGGGCAAAAAGGAGAACAAAGATCACATGCTTCTGAGGAAACAGTACAAGGGCAAATTCAGAACTACTGATTAGGGTCTTTGTTCAGCTGTGCACGTATTATCTTGATAAACATCTTAAACAACAGAAAACAGGGTTCGAGAGCAGAGAACTGGTCTGACCTCAAATTCACCAGGGTGGTGACTAGTAAGACTGAGAGTACTGCAGGAGACCAGGGCATATTTCAGTCCTTATCTCAACCGCTTAAGACAGATACTCCCAGAGCAGCATTTATAGACCTCCCCCGAGGGATGCATTCCTTTCCCAGGGTCTTCATTATTAATATTCCTTGCTAGGAAAATAATTTAGCGATATCTTCCCTACTTGCACATCTGTTTATAGGCCCTCTGCAAGAAGAAAAATATGGCTCTATTCTGCCCGACCCTGCAGGCAGTCAGACCTATGGTTGTCTTCCCTTGTTCCCTAAAATCGCTGTTACTCTGTCTTTTTTTTCAAGGTGCACTGATTTCATATTGTTCAAACACACATGTTTTATAATTAATTTGTACAGTTAACACAGTAGTGGTCCTGAGGTAATGTGCATCCTCAGCTTATGAAGATGACAGGATTAAGAGATTAAAGTAAGACAGGTGTAAGAAATTATAAAAGTATTAATTTTGGGAACTGATAAATGTCCATATTAAAATGAAATCTTCACAATTTATGTTCAGAGATTGCAGTAAAGACAGGCGTAAGAAATTATAAAAGTATTAATTTTGGGAACTGATATATGTCCATATTAAAATGAAATCTTCACAATTTATATAAGTTCCACTGCCGCGGCTCCAGCCGGTCCCTCCGTTAGGGGTCCCTGACTTCCCGCAACATGAAAGTAGTTGTACGAATCTATTGCACCACTCCCCCTGCCCCAGAATGGGATATGAATGTTCTATACCCTCCCTAAACCTACTTTGTATTTGGTTTATTCATTATTCTAGTCTTGGAAGACAATTAATCACTAAGGGAACATTTTTCTCATCTTTTTTTTTTTTTTTTTTTTTTTAAATGGAGTCTTGCTCTGTTACCTGGGCTGGAGTGCAGTGGCACAATCTCGGCTCCCTGAAACCTCCATCTCCTGGGTTCAAGTGCTTTTTCTTCCTCAGCTTCCCAAGTAGCTGGGATTACAGACGTGCACCACCATGTCTGGCTAATTTTTGTATTTTTATTAGAGACAGGGTTTCACCATGTTGGCCAGGCTGGTCTTGAACTCCTGACCTCAGGTGATCCACGCACCTCGACCTCCCAAAGTACTAGGATTACAGATGTGAGCCACTGCACCTGGCCTCATCTTTCATGAGTTAAGTTTTATATCATCCTTAATAATTTAGGGTATCACAGTAAGCATACTGAAGTTGAAAACTCAAGTAGGTTTTGGTTATCATTCCAAATGACTTGAAGTTTCTCATTGGTCATGGAGTTTTGGCTGTGAAACAGGACCTGGGGCTGCCTCTAGCCAGAGTGATTCTACCTGTGCCACAGGTGAACAGGTAAGCCCTTTTATGGTTGCTGAAATAAGTCCATATCCTAGAGATGAGATTAGATTTTCACTAATATCTACTTCCAGTCTTCATGATTTAAATGGTGAAGTTCTTCAGTTTTGTACAGGTAAAAGAAATTCTTCACCTAATTCTAAGTTTTTACCTAACTTCTTCAACCAGTCTTTTCATTGCCTGATAGAATTCTGCATGGGTTTTTAATTTTTTTAAATTTTAAAATTTTTTTACATTCTTCCTATCTGACAAAGACACAAATCTTCCATTCGAATTCTACAAATCTCTTATACCTTTATCTGAGTCTATGTTTTCAACCAAGTGCTAATGACGAATATTTAATTCCATCCTTGAAGGATAGTTGATTGTGGGCATCTACTGTATTTCATAACCTTTGTCATACAAGTTATATAATTTTTAGTGCTTAAACTATACTTTAAAGAAAATAATAACAGTGATTAGTAGAGCTTACTTAGCCCTGAATTAATTTGAGACTGTTGAAATAGTGGTCAATTTTTGAGACATAGAAGGAAAGTTTTTTCCTTGGGGATAAGTTATTTTAACCTGAGACATTTTAAATGACAGGAAAACATCTAGCTTTCTTTTTTTATGAGTGATTAAAATTTAAAGAGGAAGGTAAAGACTGAATTGGCTTTATACTTACTTTAAATTTTAAACTACCTTACCATCTATTTAACTTAAAAATAAGCCACTTTTATTATTCAGTTAACAAACTGAATATCATTCTTTTTTTTTTTTTTAAAGACAGAGTCTCGCTCTGTCGCCCAGGCTGGAGTGCAGTGGCGTGATGTTAGCTCGCTGCAAGCTCTGCCTCCTGGGTTCGTGCCATTCTCCGTCTCAGCATCCCTAGTAACTGGAACTACAGGCGCCTGCCACCACGGCTAGCTAATTTTTTGTCTTTTTATTAGAGACGGTGTTTCACCGTGTTAGCCAGTATGGTCTGGATCTCCTGACCTCATGATCCGCCCGCCTTGGCCTCCCAAAGTGCTGGGATTACAGGCGTGAGCCTCCACGCCTGGCCATTCTTTTATTAAAATAATTTTTATAGTAAAAATGCAAGTGTATTATGCTAGTTATATTTATTCCTTTTGGTAATATGGTTTTATTAAACTTGAAATTCCTTCCAACTATCCATGTGTTACTCAGAGGTATGAGAATGAATTAGCCAAACAATTTGAACAAAAGTTAAGATAATAGACATTTAGAATGCTTCTTGCTAGAATGAAGTTCTGATTTGTGAAGAATATTACTTTATCAGGTAGGGAAGATATATAAAGGCAGAAAAATTATTAAATTGTGACTTCCTAAATGTCTACTTAAAAACAAATTTATAGTAAGTTTATAATGTTATATTGAATTGGTTTGAATTATTTGAATCTTAAAATATAGTGTGGAAGCTTTTTTCTAAAGTATATATTATTAAAAGCTGAGAAATATTTAAGTGGTTGAAAGCCAGTGGGAAATGTGAAGCAAACTGCTAATGCAACTGGGGAGACAATAGAACTATGTTTATTTAATATTAAGCATTAAACTTATGAAGATTTTACTGGAAATTTGATTGGTTTTTCTGTCACCCAAGGGTATTTTAAGCCCATTTTATGCATTATACCTGGGCTGTACCAACAGCAGATGGAAAGTTCCCAGGGGAACTTTCCAACTGACCCATAATTTGAGATAAGATGATAATTTACAGAGCTACAAAAATAGTCTTGGGGTTTGCCACTGTTTTTGTTTTATTTGCCTATCAGATCTTTTGTCACCTTTTCTCTCACAGATCATATGGATGACATACAGTTCTGTTTGTCAATATCCAATTGATTAGCATATAGTTATAAGATTATAATTCAAGAGGTGGAATGGATGCTAATTGGAACTCCTATTAGGAATTTGCTCATCAACATATTTCTTTTTTTGAATAATCAAAATATATACTTTTCATTATATAGATTCAGAAAGGTTCTGAAAACATAGGAGATATTTTCTTTTAAAGCTGCACTCAGAATTTTATTTCTGTGATACTCAGGTGAAAGTATGTAATTTCCCTTTTCATTTAATTTTATTAAAATTGAATTAAAATTTTCTTTCTTTCTTTCTTTCTTTCTTTCTTTCTTTCTTTCTTTCTTTCTTTCTTTCTCTCTCTCTCTCTCTCTCCTCTGTCTTCTCAGAGAGAACATGAGTATTTTCAGGAAATTAGAGATTTGAATTTGAAATATTTTTTGTATATCAAGCAATCCATCAATCTTTGTTTAACTATGGAATCTTTAGAACATCAGAGTTGCATGTTTTCAAGCTTAGAGAAAAATGGACACACCGAATCCTAGCAACTGAAAGCAAATAGACATACGTCAGTATCTGTGTATAGTGCTGACACTTATGTCAGCACTTTGTCCTATTTGCTTGGGAACTCTTGTTTAATAGTGTGTTTACAATGAGGCCTTTCAGTGGAGAGGGCTACATGACTGAATGTGTGTGTACTCTGTATTGTCTGAGTACATTCTATGTGTAAACTTTAAGATATGTTTATAGACATGTTTGTTATTGACATTTAGTCTTGTGTTTATTTTATTTCTCAGAAGTATTTTATTTGTTCATTTTTGATAACTAGCACTCAGCCATTCACTTTTTATTGCTAATTTTGGTGTCTTTGTGTAGGTCACTGAGTGTGATTCTAGATAAGTTATTACAGCTAGATCTATGTGGCTCATCAGCCACATATTTGGTTTTGTTGCTGTTGTTGTTGTTGTTGTTTGTTGTTTTGAGACAGAGTCTTGCTCTGTCGCCTAGGCTGCAGTGCAGTGGCATGATCCTGGCTCACTGCAACCTCTGCCTCCTGGGTTCACGCGATTCTTCTGCCTTAGCCTCCCCAGTAGCTGAGATTACAGGCGCCCACCACCATGCCTGGCTAATTTTTGTATTTTTAGTAGAGGTGAAGTTTCGCCATGCTGGCCAGGCTGGTCTCGAACTCCTGACCTCAGGTGATCCACCCTCCTCAGCCTCCCAAAGTGCTGGGATTACAGGCCTGAGCCACTGTATGCATCCCACATATTTGTTTTAGAGAGGGAAGTTTGTGCAATTAAAGGTGAAATAATCTGGATTTGTCATTAAGTCCTATGATTTCATTGTGCTTTAGTTTTCTGAACAGATACAATGAAAATTATCTACTAAGAGTTTAAAATATATCGCTGAGGGTTAAAATAAAGTTCAAAGTACTCCCAAGTATTATGGGAATTTGTCTGTTTCTTGGGAAGCAGGGTAGATGTTATCTAAGTGGAAAAGACCAGTGGGCAATTTGAAATGTTAGACTTGGAGCTTGGAAAGAGAGAATAAGGCTAGAGTTATACTCTAGAAGTTACTCAGTATATTTTATTGAAGGCCTAATATATGTCCTTTAAGATTGAGACCCTGGAATTAATGCAGACCACAAGACTAGCATCTCCTTTGCTTGTGGAATTAATAGTCTGGTTACTAGATTCTAGAGGGAGGATTATTTGCTTAGAAGTCATACGTGAAGCTTGGGAATGGATGAGACTGAACAAAAGAGTATAGATATGATTAAAACAATTAAGGACACAGTGACTTTGGGAAATACATTATGTAGGTTTTTAGGAGAAAGACAAGGACTGTGGGGGAAGTACCTATGTTTAGTGATTGGCATGATGAAGAGTCAGTGAAGAAAAGAGGATCAGAGTGTCAGGGATTTGGGGGATTTATCATTAAGCTAATTAAATTTAAGCTCCAGGTTTGTTGCTTACAGAAAATCCTTTCAAGTCTCCGGGAGGAAGGTTTTCACATGGGCATATGTTTCTGTAGGATTCCCAAAAGTAAGGCATTTTGAAATTGCTATTTCTTTCATTCTGACTTACCCTCATGTCATATGTCATTAGAGTGGCTGCAGGCATTTTTGCGATCCAGATAAGGGGAGGTTGAATAGGATTTACATTTATTTTGGGAGGCATATATTTATGTGGCCATGTCACTTCTGAATATAGACTAACTGTTCTGGTGTAGGAATGATATCAAGGAATACTGTTACTCACTGTGTTAACAGTGTTATGACACAAAGATGCAAGGCTAGAGATCACCTGGTGATATGACGTGTCCTATAATGCATCACATTTAGAAGTATGTGGTAGATAAGAGAAACAAAATTTGAAATACACGGGGCCGGAAGCTAGTCTGGGAAAAATTCTTCCAAATCGAATGGTTTATAAATGAAAGAAAATATATGAGTTTCTCTAAATTTGACGATACTAAAATTTTATGACATTACCAGTAGTAGTTTGTGAACAGTTTGTGAAGACTATTTTGTAAAATATAAATAACAATTTAACCTTTTGAAAATTAAAAAAAAATTTATAGAAAACCTTACATGTAATTGCCATATGAAGAGGTGATAACAAAAGTTATGCAAAAAATATGTAGAAATATACTAGAAGTGTGTCAAGGAGTTTATTGATAACATTATTGTTATTTTTTCTGGATTCTTGTGATGTTTATGATGCTGTGACTTTTTTTTCTCATTCTAAGTAAGTATTCACCTTTGTACCTAATTTTGTATTAGTAATTTTGCTTCCTTTTTTAAAGAAGGTCCCCTAAATTCTGTAAGGTTCAGGCCCAACAATACCTGGGAGGCACAGAATCATGGAAGTTAAGAGGGGACAAATCACGGATGGAGAATATGTACTGTTTTAAATGATGCGTTGGGGTAGGTAAGGAAGGCAGTTGCATTTGGCGATTCAGAGATTATTGATAATCTTCACTAATGAGTATGAATTTGGGAGTGAGAAGTGGAGGTTGTGTACTTTTTAAAGAAAGTGGCAGTAGAGTCCAAGAACAGTAGCTTTTGAGGAAAGCAAGGTCCAGGAAAGTTTTTTTGTATGTGTGCAAGCTTCAAAGGTAGATGGACATCTAAATATTTTAAAGGATGGGAAAACATGCAAATAGCACAGAAGGAAAAATGAAAGACAATAGCAAGAGAGGTTAAAGCAGTGTAGAAATAGTGACGAGAGCAGGGAGGAAAAAGGAAATGAGATCAAGACATAGGAGTGTTCTAAATAGTAGAATTCAGTGAAGGTGATTTAATCGTGACTGTATTAGCACTGTGCTAGTGCTGAGTGCAATAATTGATTTTCATAATGCTGTAATTTTTCTGTAAATCAACATTTTATGCTTAGTTCATTAAGATTTATTATACAATTTATAAAGATTTACAGTCACATAATTTATAAAGATTTTCATTTGGATGTTTAAAGTGAAATGTTCCATGACATAGTTGGAAGATAATTATCTTATCTAAGTAGTTGAATATGTTAAAATTAATCTTCCAGAATTTTTTGACTCTATCAAGTGATTGCCCCAAATCAGCTTAAAGATATTATCAAGTATTTTGCTAGTAAGTTATGTAAACTAATTAGTAGAAAATACATGAAATAATCTTATTTTCTCTTAGTTTTATAGATGGTATGGAAAAAGGTACAGAATTGAGGGACAGGTAGGATATTTATTATTACTTTTTCCATTTCACTCATCAAAATGTATTGAGTGTTTATTATATGCCAGGAACAGGTCTAGGTGCTGGAGATAGAGCAATGGACCACACAAAATTTCTGCCTTCATGGAATTTACATTTTAATGGAAGAGACAGAATATAAGCAAATAAGCATGTATGGATATATTGTCAGATAGTAATGTGTGTTACGAAGAAAAATAAGGGAGAGTAAGGTGACAGAGAGTTGTATAGGATGATATTTCAGATAGTGTGGTAAGGAAAGCCAGGTAGACACTTATATGTTGCTTTTTGTCAGTGTATTTAGAAAACTATTTTATGCAAGTCAAATTGTATTTACTAAGATCAAATCATTTACAATTTAATAGGAGCAACATCTGCTTACCTCAGTTTTCCCTTCTGAAATTATTGATTTATAATAGTACCAGGCTAGGTGTGGTGGCTCATGCCTGTAATCCCAGTACTTTGGGAGGCTGAGGTGGGAGAATCGCTTGGGTGCAGGAGTTTGAGAACAGCCTGGGCAAGATGCTGAGACCCCCATCTCTGCAAAAATAAATAATTAAAAATCAGCTAGGCATGGTGGCATGTATCTGTAGTCCCAACTACTTGAGAGGCTGAGGCAGGAGGATCCTTTGAGCCCAGGAATTTGAGGCTGCAGTAAGCTATGACCATGCCACTGCACTCCAGCCTGGGTGACAAAGCAAGACCCTATCTCTAAAAATGATACATATAATAATAATAGTATCTACACCATAGGTTTGTTGCATGATTTAAATAAGATTTTGTATGACTGTTTTGGTGCAGTGCTCTTACTCCTCACTTTATATGAAGTATGCCTGTAAAAGGGAATAAAACTTATTATGTTTCACAGATACTGTGCTTTTCACAAATTGGAGGTTTGTGGCAGCGCTGTGTTGAGCAAGTCTGTTGGCACCATTTTTCCTACAGCATATGCTCACTTTGTGTCTTCGTATCACGTTTTGGTAATTCTTGCAAAAAAAATTTAATTTTTTATTAGTATATCTGTTATGACTGTTTGTGATCAGTGATCTTTGATGTTACTACTGTAATTGTTTTGAGGCAACATGAACCACTGCACCCAGAGAAGAGAGCTAACTTAATTGATAAATGTGTGGGTTCTGACTGCTCTACCAGCTGGCTCTTCCTCTATCTTTCTCCCCTGTCCCTGGACCTCCCTATTCCCTGAGACACGGCAATAATGAAAATGGGCCGATTAATAATCCTACAGTGGCCTCTCAGTGCTCAAGAGAAAGGAATAGTTGCACATTTCTTACCTTAAATAGAAAGCCAGAATGATTGACCTTAGTGAGGAAGGCATGTGAAAAGCTGACGTAGACCAAAATGCTAGGCTTCTTGAGCCAAACAGTTAGTCAAGCTGTGAATGCAAAGGAAAGGTTCTTGAAGGAAATTAAAAGTGCTTCTCCAGTGAACACAGAAATGGAAGTGACCAGCTTTACTGCTGATATGGAGAAGTTCGAGTGGTCTGGATAGAAAATCAAACCAGTCAGAACATTTCCTTAAACCAAAGCCTAACCCAGAGCCAGGCCCTAACTCTTCAATTCTGTGAAGGCTGAGAGAAGTAAGGAAGCTGCAGGAGAAAAGTTTGAAGCTAGCGGAGGTTAGTTCATGAGGTTTTAGCAACTATCTCCATAACATAAAAGTGCAAGGTGAAGCAGGAAGTGCTGATGCAGAAGCTGCAGCCAAGTTATCTAGAACATCTAGCTAAGGTAAGTGGAAGGTGGCTGCACTAAACAACAAATTTTCAATGTAGGTAAATCGGCCTTCTATTGGAAGAAGATGCTAGGACTTTCTAGCTAGAGAGAAGAAGTCAATGCCTGGTTTCAAAGCTTCAAAGTCTAGGCTGACTCTCTTGTTAGAGACTAGTGCAGCTGATAACTTTAAGTTGATGCCAGTGCTTATTTCCCATTCTGAAAATCCTAGGGCCCTTAAGAATTATGGTAAATCTACTCTACTTGAGCTCTGTAAACAGAACAACAAAGCCTAGATGACAGCACATCTGTTGATAGCATAGTTTACTGAATATTTTAAGTCCACTGTTGAGATCTACTGCTCAAAAAAAATATTCCTTTCAAAATATTACTGCTTATTGACAGTGCAGCTAGTCATCATCCAAGAGCTCTGATGGAGATGTACAAGGAGATAAATGTTGTTTTCATGCCTGCAAACATAACATCCATTCTGCAGCCCATGGATCAAGGAGTAATTTTGACTTTCAAATCTTATTGTTTCAGAATTACATCCCATAAGGCTATAGCTGCCATAGATTGATGGATGTGTGCAAAGTAATTGGAAAACCTGGAAAGGACTGACCATTCTAGATGCCCTTAAGAACATTTGTGATTCATGGGAGGAGATCAGAATATTGACATTAACAGGAATTTGGAAGAAGTTGATTCCAACCCTCATGAATGACTTTGAGGGCTTCAAGATGTTAGTGGAGGAAGTAACTGCAGATGTGATGGAAATAGAAAGGGAATAAATAGAGCCTGAAGATGTGACTGAATTACTTCAGTGTCATGAAAAAACTTGAACAAATGAGGAGTTACTTTTTATGGATGAGCAAAGAAAGTGGATTCTTGAGATGGAATCTACTTCTGGTAAAGATACTGTGAACATTGTTGAAATGACAACAATGGGTTTACATAAACTTAGTGGATAAAGCAGTGGCAGCATTTGAGAAAATTGACTCCAATTTTAAAAGAAGTTCTAGTATGGATAAAATGAAGCATTGGATGCTCCAGAGAAATTCTTCCCGAAAGGAAGAGTCAATTGATGTGGCACACTTCACTGTTGTCTCATTTTAAGAAATTGCCACAGGCCACCCCGCCTTCAGCAACCACCACCCTGATAAGTCAGCAGCCATCGGTATTGAGGCAAGACCTCCCACCAGCAAAAGAATTACAATTTGCTGAAGGCTTAGATGATCATTAGCATTTTTCAGCAACAGAATATTTTTAGATTAAGGTATGTACATTGTTCTTTAAGACATAATGCTACTTAGCACTTTACTACAGTATAGTGTAAATATGCTACAGTATAGTGTAAATATACTTTTTATGCACTGGGAAACCAAAAATTTCATGTGACATGCTTTATTCTGATACTTTATTTCAGTGGTCTAGAACCACATTTGCAGTATCTCCAAGGTATGCTTGCATTTATTATGTCTGCTTTTATGTGAACCAAATAAGTTATAATCCTCTATTAAATACCTTTCTTTTCTGTAGATACCTCCAAATTACAGAATGAAGCTTCTGTGTTTTTTCAACTTGGAGATTAAATAATTGTTTTAAATTGAGGCACATGCATATAATGTAAGGTATGTTAGTCTCAGATATACTACTCAGTGAATATATATATATACCTGTATAGTTGCCACACAGATCCAAGTATGCCATATTCCCAGCCCACCAGAAGAAATCTTTGTTCACCCTTTGAGTTATTACTACCTTCTGTAGGTATCCACTGTTCTGACTTCCATTTCCATCAATTTGTTTTCTCGTTTTTGAATTTCATATTTCTGACTTCTATTTCCATTTCTATTTTATGAAAATTCAAAAAAGGCAAAACAATTTTATTTATTTATGGTTTGTTACCTTTTTTATCTGGCTTCATTTGCTGAAAACAACTCCTACAAGATTCATCCACATTGTTACATTATCACCAGTTTGTTGGGTTTCAGTTCTGTATAGTGTTCCATAGTTTAAATGGACCACAATTTATTTATTCATTTTCCAGTTTATGGACGTTTGGATTATTTTTATTTTGAGGGAGTAGTTATGAAGAAAGCTTGTGTGAACGTTTTTATACATCATTTTGGTAGACATATGTACTAATTTTGTTGGCTATATACAAGGAGTGGGTTTATTGAGTCATAGGGTAGGTATATATATTTTTAAAATAATTATTTTTTTTAAGTTCTGGGGTACATGTTCAGGATGTGCAGGTTACTTAGATAAACATGTGCCATGGCGGTTTACCGGACCTGCTAACCCATCACCTAGGTATTAAGCCCAGCATGCTTTAGCTCTTTTCCCTAATGCTCTGCCTCCCCACCCTCCCCCAACAGGCCCCAGCAAGTATTGTTCCCCTCCCTGTGTCCATGTGTTCTCATTGTTTGGCTCCCACTTATAAGTGAGAACATGCAGTGTTTGGTTTTCTGTTCCTGTGTTAGTTTGCTAGAATAATGGCTTCCAGCTTCATCCATGTCCCTACAAAGGACATGATCTCATTCCTTTTAATGGTTGCATACTATTCCATCATGTGTATGCACCATTTTCTTTATCCAGTCTATCATTTTTTTTTTTTTTTTTTTTTGAGTCAGAGTCTGGCTCTGTCCCCCAGGCTGGAGTGCAGTGGCACCATCTCGGCTCACTGCAAGCTCCGCCTCCTGGGTTCACGCCATTCTCCTGCCTCAGCCTCCCGAGTAGCTGGGACTACAGGCGCCCAACACCACGCCCGGCTAATTTTTTTGTATTTTTAGTAGAGACAGGGTTTCACTGTGTTGGCCAGGATTGTCTCGAACTCCTGACCTCGTGATCCGCCCACCTCCGCCTCCCAAAGTGCTAGGATTACAGGCTTGAGCCACCGCGCCCGGCCTCCAGTCTATCATTGATGGGCATTTGGGTTGATTCCATGTCTTTGCTGTTGTAAATAGTGCTGCAGTGAACATATGTGTGCATGTATAATATACTGATTTATATTTCTTTGGGTATATACTCAGTAATGGGATTGCTGGGTCAAATGGTATTTCCGGTTCTAAATCTTGGTGGAATTGCCACGCTGTCTTCCACAGTGGTTGAACTAATTTACATTCTCATCAACCATGTAAAAGTGTTCCTGTTTCTCCACAACCTTGCCAGCATTTGTTGTTTCTTGACTTTTTAAATAATCACCATTCTGACTGGCGTGAGATGGTATCTCATTGTAGTTTTGATTTGCATTTCTCTAATGATCAGTGATGTTGAGCTATTTTTCATATGTCTGTTGGCTACATGTATATCTTTTTTTGAGAAGTGTCTGTTCATATCCTTTGTAGGGTAGGTATACTTAACTTCAGTAGAAACTCCAAGCAGTTTCCCAAGTTGTACCAGTGTATTCCCCAAAAGCATTAGGTGAGAGTTTCATTTGCTTCACATTCTCAAGGACACTTCCAGTGAGTGAAGTCTTTAGCCATTCTGGGAGGTGTATATTTGTGTATCATTGTCATTTTAATTTGCATTTCTGTGGTGCTGATGATGTGCGAGTGCTTCTATATATGTTGACTGGCCATTTGGATATTGATACTCTCTTTTGTGAAATTTCTCTTTAGATCTTTAGCCCTTTAAAAAATTGGATTCTTTGCCTTATTTATTATTGATTTATAGTAATTCTTTATATTATGTATTTTATATACAAAACTTTTGTGGGATATATGTATTGGGAATATCTTCTGGTCTGTGGCTTATCTCTTACTGTTTTAATCTTAATGGTGTCTTTTAGGGAACGAAAGTTCCTAGTTTTCATGAAGTCCAACTTATTTTTTTCTTTGGTAGTTTAGTGCTTTTGAATATTAATTTAAAAAATCTTTGCTTACAGGAAGATCACAAAGATATTGTCCTACATTTTGTTCTAGAAGTTTTGTAGATTTATCTTTCACTTTTTTTTGAGGCAGGGTCTTGCTCTGTCACTCAGGTTGGAGTGCAGTGGTGCAAATATAGCTAAGTGCAACCTTGACCTCCTGTGCTCAAGTCAGCCTCCTGCCTCCACCTCCCTTGTAATTGGGACCGCAGTGCATACCACCATGTCCAGCTAATTTTTTGATTTATTTTTATAGAGGTAGGCTCTTACCATGTTGCCCAGCCTGGCCTCACACTCCTGGGCTCAAAGGATCCTCCCCCCTTGACCTTCCAAGGTGCAGGGTCTATAGTTGTGAGCCACCACACCTGGCTACCTTTCACTTTTAAATATGTGATCTAGAATTAATTTTTGTTCATGGTGTGCAATTGGGATTAAGGTTTTTGTTTGTTTGTTTGTTTGTTTGTTTGTTTTACTGGTTTACAGTGCTCTAGCACCATTAATTGAAAAGATTGTCTTTTCCCTTCAGACTTGCAGTGGTCTTTTTCATAAACTAAGTGACTGTTTATATGTGGATCTGTTTTTGGACTCTGTTCCTTTGGTCTATTTATGCATTCTTTGGTTGTTGTCACACTCTTCAATATAATAAATCTTGAAGTCTGATAGTGTCAGTTCTCAACTTCGTTCTTAAAGATTGCCTTGGCTAGTCTAGGACCTTTGCATTTGTATGTAATTTTTAGGATCCTTAGGTCAATTTCCACAAAAAAACTTAATGGAATTTTGATTTGGTTTGCATTGTATCTATAGATTAATTTGGGGAGGATTGGCATAGCAATATTGAATCTTTCGAACCATGAACATGATATATTTCTCCATTTATTTACATCTTAAAATTTTTTTCTCAATTTTTAGTTTTCAGTTGTAGATGTCTTTATTCATTGGTATTTTATTTTCTTATGTTATTTTATAAGTGATGTTTCATAAATTTCATTTTTGATTGTTGTTGTTATATAGAAATAGAAAAATCTTGAGCTTGTGTTAAACAACGTTACTAAATTTGCTTATTCATTGTAGCTGGTATATAATCATGTTACCTGTTTTCTTTTTGATCTTTGTACTTTCCCACCCTTTTATTGCCTATTTTCCTGACTGTAACCTTTAGTATAATGTTGAATAGAAGTGATGATAGTGGACAATCTTCTTTTCTCTTTAACCTTGGGGGAAGTATTGAACAGTTTACCAATCTAATAAATAGATTGGTATTAGCAGTAGGTTTGTGTGTATGTGTGTGTGTATTATTACTATTATTTTTGGTGATAGCTACCTTTTATCAGATTAAGGAAGTTCCCTTGCATTCCTAGGTTACTAAGAGCTTTTTTAAAAAAATGATAAATGAATGTTAAATTCTATCAAATACTTTTTCTGCGTCTATTGAGATGATCCTAGAATTTCTCTCCTTAATTTTGTTAATGTAGTGAATTACTTTTTAAAAAAATTTTAACTTCTTTTTAAAGATGGGTCTCACTTCACTGTTCCTGGATATTACTTTGGTTTATTTTTGAATGTTGAACCAACATTGTATTCTTGGAATAAACCCCACCTGATAATATTATGTATATTATCCTTATATATTGCTGGGTTTTCCTTGCTAAGTCATTATTTTTATTTTTAAAAGTTTTCATCTGTGTTCATGAGGGATGTTGGCCTATAATTTTCTTTTCTTGTGTCCATATCATGTATGCATATTATTAGGCTTATGCTGGCCTCACACAGTGACTTAGGAAGTGTTTTCCTCTCTCACTATTGGCTAGAAAAATAGTATAAAATTGATTTCTGTTATTTTTAATCTGTATGATAATCTCTTTTTCTCTTTTTAAAATTTGTGAAATAGTCATCAAAATAGAGTATGGTTGTCTTCTTTTGCAGCTGAAGAAACTGAAGCTTATAGAATTTAAATAGTATTAGGTAGCTGGTGGTTACTGCTCTGTATTGAAAACCAATTCTGTTTTACTTCAAAGCCTTTGCTATACAGTATACATGGAGGAAAATGACTGATCAGGTGATCGTATGGGGATCTTAAGAAATACCAGAGGTTGTTCTTTTGGAAACTTGTAAGCTTCTTTTAAAAACTTACTTCCTGTCGGTCTAAGAAGGGCACTCTTGATGAATGCTTCTTAGTTGTTTGTGAGGGTTGTGGCTTAAAGTAGCTGAGCTTTATAATTCTGTTGGCTCTGTCAAATGAAAAGTCTATCCACTCCAAAACTGAACAAATCAGTTTTATTTCTGTGTGAGAACAAATGGTTACTTGGAATTTAATGGGATTTTTCTTTTTCCAAATCCACATAGTACTGGCAACATCTTTTTTTCTTTGATGTTAAGATATTTCCAACATTGATTTTTACAGTATATGATAGGTCAAGGGATTCCATTCATCATATACTGATAGGTCCAAGGATAAGAGAAAAACTTCATACAAGGGAAATAAAAGGTGAGTTTTAAGACGAATCTAGTACCTTATTTTCCCACAAGTCCAAACATTACTACTTTCTTATATAAGAAAAATGTTTAGCTGTTGTTTCATGTGGAAAGATCTTTTCTTCCTTTAAGTGATATAGAATACCTGAAAAACTATTCCTTGTTTTCGTTACCAAAGAATTTAGGTTTTCTAACAATTGTTTCCTAATGACTTCTCATTCTGTAGCTATTTACATTTTTTTCTTGAAGATTTTATTGGAAATGTTTGGCGTCTTTATGAGTTTTCAACAAGTTTTGATGTCGTTTAATCACGGAAGTTTATACTGTGCCAGTGATACTATTTTATTTGCTTAATATGAAAAACCTCAATAAGTTTGTCTCATTTCCAGTTAACTTAATTAGAACATTTGGCTCCCTCTGAAACCGCTTCTCATTTTTAAAGCAGAAGGTGTTATTTAGTGAAACCTGCAAAAGAATAATGTTAGAGAAAATAGTACTTTTTAGCTGAAAAGTGTTCTGTGTTAATAAATTTTAGAGCTAGAAACTTTTTTGAGAGCTCAGTTAATCCTTCTGGGACTTTTGAAATTTCTATCTCAGTGGCAATATTTCTTGACAAATATAGTATTGAGTGCTTTTAATGGTCTTTTATTAATTATGTATGGCTCTGACAGTAGAGATTTGAGTTTGGCTTAAAGGAATAAATACTATTTTTACCCATGGTCACCTTAAAAATTGGAGTTAAACTATTGGCCTGCAGGTCTTTTTCCTTCTCTTTAGTTTTGCTAGTAAGAGTATGTTTTATTTGCCATTGTATAGGTTTAATTGGTTAACATGTGGCTGCTAATATTTAGTAAGGTTAATTTTTAGTATGAAAATTAAGAGTTTCATTTTGGTTTTTACATAAAGTGAAGCTATGTATTAATAGATTTGGTAGTTAATTATGCTGAATAACAAAAATCTAATATTTGGATGATCAGTATATTAGTAGAATTAGAAATACTTGCTCTTGAAGTTGTTTAAAAATTGAGATAGAAAAAGAGGAAGTTGATTTTATTAATGCTGTAAAACAGGAAAAATAAAAAAATTGAGGTATGCTGTCAAAAATAAGTATTTAGAAAGGAATATTTGAGTGCTAAATTACTTATGAACTGACAACTGTTAATTCTTTGCTTAAAATTAAAATCAAAGTATAATGCTATCAAAACAAGTATAGAAAAGGCATGCCAGTTTCCCCCATATTTAGGGTATTATTTTTCAAAACATTTGCTGAATTTAAAAAAGGGTACTTAAATTTCAAATGTGAGTTTTCCTCTAAATGAAAATTTTCCCTTTTTCCTCAGTGTTTTTCTAATGTTCAAGTGGCAGTAGGTGTGGGAAGCTGTTGCAAGCAATATCTCCCAAGAGTGAGCTTATTCTCCTATTGTAGATATCAGGATATCATTGCTTTCCTTTTCTGCACTGTATCATGTTTTAGTTATTTTATGGAAATCTGTCAGAGTGAAAGAGCAAAAGGTCAGTTGGAAGAGAAAAAAGATGAAACTGAAACTAAAAGTGGTTAAATATACTTACATTAGGTATCAGTTACTACTTGTATATTATCCATGGTACATTTTAAATTTGCATTGGCTTTTTTGTTGTTCTTTAGGTACCTTGCTAGGATTGTTGATTTTGTTCATTATGAGCAGATCTGAGTGCCTATCATGTACATAATATTTCTGTGACCATTCAGTTCATTCATTGTGCTCAAGTGATAATAACCAATTTTAATATTAATTTTGTAAAACATATAGAGCTTAATATTCCTCACATATGGAGCTTAATCTTCCCCCACAAATTTTATTTTGTATATTTTAATTGCAAAAATAAAGGATTTATTCATATTATAGCTACTTTGCATCAACATGAATGAATAAGTTTCACTATTTTTCTTGTTAGCATTTTTAAGTTTTATTGAATTAGATGGCTAAATGAATAGTAATTATATTATCTGCAGTGTAATTATCTTTGATTTCAGTTATTCACACCATCTCTTTACAACTGATAATCAAAAATTATTTCAAAGTTTGAAAATTTTTAACATAAAATTTCTGCTCAATTTTTATACTTTTTACATTTCTTTCAAGTAATACATGCACATAGTTAACAGTAAGATAGTACCAAAAGACTTAAGGTGAAAAATAGCAGTCTTCTTTCTAGTTCTGTTCCACTCTACAGTCTTGCACTCCAAAAACAATTACTCCAGTTTTTTTCCCCATTTCTTAAGGCATTTACCCACATAATTTAAAATAATATGGCTCTTCTACTAATTTTTTGGCTTAAGCAGTTTTCTTATGATAATTGAAGAGTTAGCTCTTTTATTATGCCTCTCTCCATTCTTTTTCCTTTCTCTTGTTATGGTTATGTCAAGAATTTAAAATCTATTTTTGGTATTTATATTACTTGATTATGGAAATACTGTTTATTTGTGAACTAAATAGTTTGCTTTTTTTTTTTTTTTAAAGCATCCAGTGTTACTAAGTAGAAAGCCATTCTGATTTCTCTCTGGAAGCGTTCAAGATTTCCTTTACCCCTGGTGCTTACAAGTTTTGTGATGCTGTGCTTTGATAAGTGTCTTTTTTTCAACCTTTGTGCTGATATTCGATGGGTCTTTTTACTTTTTAATGTTTGGGAAAAATTTCATGTGTGTTTTTTTTTCTCTTCCATTTTTTCGATTCTTTCTGGGCTTCCTGTTAGTTGAAAATTCTGTTCCCTAGGTTAATTTGCCTAGTTTTAAAGCGGTTTTCCCCTATAGTTTATCTTGTAGGCTTTTTGTCTTATTTTTCTAGTTGTCCTTCACTTCATCTTTCTGTCCGTCTACTGAATTATAAAAATTTTCTTATCATAGTTTTAATTTCTTAGAGGGGTTCCTTATTCTCTGTTCCCATTTTAATATTATGTTTTTGATTCATGGGTACAACATCTATTCTTATTTTTCTGAGATTATTAATAAGAGTTTATTGATGTCATTCCTCCTACTTCCTAATTTCTTTTGGCACATTTTGGTCTTTGCTTTTCTGTTGCAAGCTTTTGTCAGATCCTTCAAGTCTTAGTTCTTCTTGCAAAAGCAGAATCTAAAATACCCTATCTTTGGTTTATTTGGAAGGTAATTCCAGGAATTATAATGAGAGAATAAGGAGGTGAGACAGGGAAGAGAAGAAATCCAGTAAAAGGTGTATTGATTTCGTGGGTTATCGTTTGGGGCAGCTGGAGTTCAATACTGCTGGAGACTTTCAGAGAGACTGTGTAGAACTGCACTGTCTACTGTCTAATACTAATCACTAGCTACATATGGCTATTTAAATTAAAATTAAAATGAATGAAATTAAGTAAAATTAGAGATTCAGTTTGCATTCACACCAGCCACACTTTAAGTGCAGATGTAGAACATTGGACAGTGCAGATATAGAACACTCCAATTCAGTCCAGTTCAGTGCAGATATAGGACATTTCCATCATGATTTAGAACATACCTTAGAATTGTACCATGGAGGTTCAGGAAAGCTGACCTATTTATCTACCATCATCTGTCCCTTATTGATTAAGAGTTGCTCCTAGAATTACTGACTCCCTGTCACTTATGGCCTGCACCACACAGGGGCTGTGTCATTTCTGCTACCTTACTCATTTCCACTGGGTACCTAGTAACACCAAATGCAGAGTTTCTCTAGTTCATTTTTTTCTAGAGATCCAAATCCTTGTCTTCTGTCAGTCTGAGGAAAGTAGTCACTTGACTGAGTGTGGTGGAGGGAAGATAGTCTTTTATAAATAGAAGTGTGCAGATTTTTAACCCAATTGCTCATATTTTTTGGGGGAAATCTTACCCCAGTATCCCATGGCAATTGTTACATTCGAGTTCCAAGCCTTTGGAGGATTCTGTGGAGTAAATTGACTTCTTATTCTTGTCCTTTACCACAGGCATTCTGATTTCAGTTTTCCCTATCTGCAAATTACTACCACTCCATAGCTTAAGAAAAATTATGATATATAGTATTTCAAACATGTGGAGGAGTATAAAGAAAAAATATGCTTGCAATTCATATAGTGCTGGGATAAATTCAACTAAGCCCTGATGGGTTGTCTTTCTTTTTTTTTTTTTAATACCAGGAATCTTTTATTTGTTTAGATTTTAGGAGACTTGTCACCAATCAGTGATACCAAGGCTGCTGGGGTTGTTATGTCTTTTTTCTTCTCCTTTGCTGTGTTTAGGTGGCTAATAGTTTATTGAGAAATTTTTGGTCTATTTGCATAAGAGATCTTAGCATATTATAATGTTCTTTCTATGTAACATTTGTCTGCATTTGGTTTTGATGTCCAGGTAACACTAGATTTATGAAAAAAGTTTGTGTTACCCCTTTTTCCGTTATGTGGAACAGTTTGTACAAAATTAAGATTAGTTGTTCCTTAAATGCTTGGTTGAACTACCCAGTTTGGGCCCGGTTGTGTGTGTGTGTGTGTGTGTGTGTGTGTGTGTGTGTGTGTGTTTATGTGTGTATGGTGTGTGACATTCCTTCTTACTAGTTTAATATTTTTCTTTTTAAAACACCTTAAATGTAGTTCTTTCAGTTAGAGTCTATTAGTGGTAAGTTCTTTTTGTGTTTCTGAAAGTTTCTTTGTTTAACTCTCACTCTTGGATGATAGTTTAGCTGGGTGTAGAATTCCGACAAGCCTGTTTGAGTTTTTTCTTCCTTAAATCTTTTGAAAATTTTCTAAGTTTTTTCTTATTTTTAGTTTGGCTTGATGACCATGTGGCTTGATATGTGGCCTGAATCTTACTTAAATATTAGGTCTATAGATTTAACAAATAAAAACTAATTTTTATAATTCATTTCCTAGTTTGTATTTAGATACCAGCAATATTCATGATAAAAAGTACCATATAGTCTCAGATATCTTTAATTTTAATGGTTAGAATTATGTTAAAATATTAAACCAGCATGTCTGAATCATGACTACATAATAAAGCCTATTGATTTAATTGGTTTGAGATGGGAGTCCAAGCCTGTATTTTCTTTCAGTGTGCTCAAATAATTCTAATGTACAGCCAGAAATTAAAGAACATGAAGTTACAAATTGAGCTGTAAATTCAGTGATATCCTAGTACAAATCTCAACAGTCTTTTTCTTTTTGTTTTGTTTTTATTTAAAAAGTTGGCAGCCTAAATTTAAAATGTATGTGGAAAGACAAATCAATAGTCAAAGCAATAAAAAAGAAGTACATCATTGGATTTATAGTTCCTGATTTCGAGATTTACTTAAAGACAGTGTGGTGTTAGTGATAGAATGGATGTTATGGACAATAGACCCACACATACATGTCCAGTTGGTTTTTGGCAAAGGTGGTAGGACATTTCAAAGGAGGAAGTAATAATATTTACAACAAATGTGCTGGAAAAACTGTATAATATGTATGTAACAAAATGAATACTGACTCTTACCTCACATCATACAGGAAAAATGAACTTAAAATGTGTCATAGACCTAAATTTAAAACTAAAAAAAGCTATAAGACATCTAGAAGAAAACATAGAACACAGAAAACACAAACCATAAAAGAAAAAATTCATAAACTGGATCTTGTCAAAATTAAAACCTTTTGTTCTTTAAAAATTATCAATAAGAAAATGAAAAGATAAGCATTAACATAGTAAAAATATTTATAATACATATATTTGAGAAATGACTTATATATCGGATATATAAAGAACTCTTACAACTCAATGAAAAGAAAATAATTGACTCAATTTAAAATAGGCAGAATATTTCAACAGTGCTACTACATTCTAGAAGATTTGAACATGTACCATTTTCATTCCTTGGAAAATAGTTTGGCAGTTTAGCATATGATACTGGAATTCTCTCGTAGGTATTTATCCAAGAGAAATGAAAACATATCCACACAAAAATTTCATCATTCATGTTTATAGCAGTTTTATTCATAATAGCTGTAAACTGGGAACACCCAGATATTCATTGCAGATGAATGGTTAAACAAATTGTGCTCTATCCCTACCAGTAGAAGGGAATGAACTATGGACACACACGGATGAGTCTTAAAACATTAACAAAAACATGATGCTAAGTGGAGGAAGCCACATACAATAAAGTATATTCTGTATAATATCATTTATATGAGATTTTAGAAATCAAAAACTAATTTATGGTGTCAGAAAGCAGATCAGTGACTTGGGGTAGTGGTAGGAGAGTTTGACTGCAGAGGCACATGAGGTATCTTTTGTCGGTGATGGAAATGTTTTGTATTTTAATTTTGTTGGTTGTCACACAGTTGTACAACATTTGTTAAAAATAATCAAACTGCACATTTTAAATGGGTGTATGTATATTTTATTCAACAAGTTTGACTAAGGAACTTAGGAACACTAAGTTGGACAATCTCATGAGCTTTTTTTGTGATTTCAAATCCATGTTAGTGGTTAAACTACAGTGTTTATTGTTGAATGTGGGTATTTACTATAGAGGAAGTGTGTGTATGGTCTTAGCTCATTTACAAATAAAACATTTTAACCTTTAATTGAACATTGATATAGCATGATGTTAACTTTATGTTACAGTTACTTTCTGCTGTGTATTACTGGGAATGTCTTTCAGTACTTATATAGAAATAAGGTAAAAAAGCTATACAATTAAAAATGTGATAATAGTCACTTCAAATGTTTTATGTGTGCCTATTAAAGCAAACAAAATACTAAACTTGTTTTATATGTGTTCAGTAAACTGCTGAACAAGAAAAGGGTGTAATGGCCATGTTGTTAGACTGTTGGAGTAAGTGTAATAGCAATAACCTACCTTCCTTTTTACCTTCCTTTCTCCCCCTCTCCTTCCCTTTGTTTCTCCCTCCCTCCTTCACTCCCTTCTCTCCCTCTTCTACCTGTCCTTATTTCCCTTTGCTGGTGACAGTGCAAGTTGAATTTGTACACTGATCTAGACTCAGATTAGTATAATAAATTTTTAAAAATATCATGTTGAATGAAGAAGGAAAATTAAATTATACAGTACCTGAAACTAAAAGGTTAAATAAATGGATTCATCTTTTAAAAAAATGTTACATTTTCTGAGCATCTATAATTCAGTTAAGAAGACAGACTGAAAATTGCAGTTTACTGGATGATCTTGGGAAAATTACTCACTCTGTTCCTCAGTTTTCTCATTTGTAAGACAACAATAATAATATGTTGAAAGGATTAAATGAGCTAATGTATTTAAAGTACTGGCACATAGTAACTACTCAATAATTATTTACCTGTCATCATCATGGTCATATTCAAAGTGAAATTTCTTCCACATCTGACCATGGCTATTTTAATATATGTGTTACTAAGCAATATAATGTATTTTAAAGGAAAATACGGTGATATGCCACTTTCAAAGAAAAAAAAAAGATATGCATTATAAATTTTAGATCATAGGTGAAATTGTACTTATTATCAATTCATTAAGTGCATGCAATACACATTTATATAGGAGCATTGTTAATTCATTTTTAGAGTTTTTGACCACATCATACATTTCAAAATGGCTTTGAAGACATAACTGCAGTTTTCATATGTTTCATACTTTAGCATTTTGGTACATGCCATATTAGAATGTATCTTAGACATCTGATAAGTGTCAAGATTTCCCCCTTACTCCGTTATCTAGCAAATATTGAGTACCTGGTATATATCAGCTGCTGGGGATATAGCAGTGAAGACAATCTAGATGCCTCTGTCATGGAACTTAGATTTCATTGTTGGGGGAGATACTGGGGAGGAAAGATTGGACAAGACAACACATAAAATAACAAGATAACTTCAGATAGTAATAAGTGATGAGAAGAAGAAAATGGGATGATGGGGTAGAACATGCCTGGAAGGACTAATTTGGGTTGTGTGGTTATAGAAAGCCTTTGTGAAATGACATTTGAGCAAAGACCTGAATGATGAAGAGTCATGAAAATCTGGGGATGGATTTTCTAGTCAGTGGGGACAGGAGTTCAGCTGCATCTTAGACCTGATGAACTTGGTATATTTCAATTCTTACACAAGATGAATATTGCTAAAGGTTGGTAATTAGGTAGAAGACTAATAAAGTAGAAGAGGGTGGAAAGATAGCCAGGACCTATCTTTCACAGATAGCCTTGGGCATCATTTCTTACTGAGTCTGTGAAGCTTGATGCTGTAAGCAAAGAGAAATATGGAAAACAAGTGGTTGGTATTAACGGTGTGGCTTTTAGGAAATAGGCAAAATATCCTGAAAGATTTTTATTGGGGATTTGGAAGTATAATAAAATAAATAATCATTAACTTTGTATGCCGTGGGGAGAAACCAGGTCTGATTACTGACTTCTCTTTAGGGAAACATCAATTTGTAAAATGTGTTTTGAAAGCAGTAGAGGAGGTAATATGGGCATACTACTCTTTCTCTCCCATTAATTCTTTAGACTTCTTCTTTGATATTTTACTGAGAGTGTGGGGTTTTCCCCCTGTATATATTATATTTGTGATGAAGAAAAGAAAATAATTTTGCTAGAGTTCAACACTTTGTTTCCTACTCTTTGATCAAAACATAAATAGTATTTGGATACCGTATAGTAACATACAAGGAGAAGTGACTAGAGAGAGCTTGTTTGGTTAAGATCACTAATTTAAGTAGGTTAGAAAAGTATACCTATGGAGAAGCATCCCTTGGAAAGTAAGACTAGGTTATTTTATTTAGCCTTCTTCTTGGTTGCTATGGTTTGGATGCTTGTCCTCTTCAAACCTCATGTTAAAATTTGATCTTCAGTGTTAGAGGTAGGGCCTAAAGAGAGGTATTTGGGTCATAGGGATGAGTCCCTCACAAATAGATTAATGACTTCCATTGGGGGTGAGTGAGTTCTCCATTAGTTCCTGGAAGAGCTTGTTGTTAAAAAGAGCCTGACACCTCCTTCCATCTCTCTCTTGCTTCTTCTTTTGTCATGTGGTCTATGCACACTGGCTTCCCTTCACCTTACCCCCTGAGAGGAAACAACCTGAGGCCCTCCCTAGATGCAGATGTCCATTCTTGAATTTTCCAGTCATCAGAATCACGAGCCAAATAAATCGTTTTTCTTTATAAACTACCCAGCCTCAGGTATTCCTTTATAGCAACAAAAAATGGAATAAGACATTGGCTAAGTCCTATTATAAATATATATAAGTATTTAAATGTGTTTTTTACATATGGGTACAGCTTAGAGTCTCAAATATTAGACGTACCTAAATGTAATACGTGGCTTCCAGACTGGATTCTATAAGCAGTGCTATAAAGAATGTTATTGGATCAGCTGACAAAATTGTACCAGTACAGTAAATCTGATGCAAGTATTTAGTGATGTTGATTTTTCTCGAGCTGATAACTATAGTGTGATTATGTAAGAGAATATTCCTAATCTTAGGAAATTTACGTTGAAGAATTTAGGGCTAAAAAGCATGATGTAAGCAACTTACTCTAAAAACGTTCAGGGGTGAATAATATATATATTTTATATGTATATCATATATATAGAGAGAGAGAATGTAAGTGTATGTTAATAATAAAACAAATAGGACAAAATTTTAACAATAGATGGATCTGGATAAAGGACATATAGGAGTTCTATGTACTAATCTTATTTTTGCATCTCTTCTGTAAGTTTAAAATTATGTCTACATAAAATACTAAAAATGGGTTAAAGTTATTTTTTGTTTAAAAATAATTTCAAAATGTAGCTATATCTCATTGTCAGAAATACTATCAATTCTATGTTGAGTTTATCAAGCAAAATTCCAGTGGTAGTACAATTATCAAGTGTTAAATATTGGGTTACAAACTAGTATTTTTTGAATCTAGAGGTAGGAAAGATTAGTGTGGATTGGATGTTAGAACTATGAAAAAAAGTGCAGAGTGGTGAGGTAGTTAAGAGAAACTGGAAAGAATGAGCTGGTTGAGAATTCAGAATTGGAGAAGGTAAATTTAGTAGTTACCCATGTAAATGCTACCATTGTAATGTTTTGTAGTCTTTTGCAGTCTTCCTGAGGATACTTATCATATTTTATTGATTTTTAACATGCACATTTTTTCACATTAAAAAAATCTCTGAAATCAGGATGTACCTTATAATCAGTGGCATCTGATAATCAACATCGGTGTGGATTAAAGTCAGTGTTTCCATAAAAGACTTGTGGTTTTGCCTGTAACCTGGGGGCACTACCAGTAACCTGGAGGCACTACCACTTTTCTTCTGCCAGTAACCTGGGGTCAGTACCAACCTGAAACTATTTTAAATTATCTTTTGTGTTTGAGTACTTGGACCACCCTAGTGTGAATTCGGATTACAGATTTGTGTGTGTTCTTGGCTGGTGGTTCAAATTTGGAGAGGAGATAGCACCTCTCTCCCCCGTACCACTAGTGCCAAGATTGAGAAGACAGATTTCTGTGCTGTTGCTTTCCATGTAATAGGTTTATTTCCCCTTTACTCTTATACCTTTTTTGTCATAGTCTTCTTATGAGGGTTCCTGTTAGACTACTCTTGGGCATTTTTTGTTGTTTTCAGTTACATATGAAAATAATGGTGATAAAAATACTTTTTTTCCTGCCTAACTTTGGTGTCCTTGCTTTTTGGATATATGTTCTTAATTGTATTATTCCTATTCATGGTTTCACAGATATCTTTAATCTCACCCTATCCAAAGGAATTCTAAAGGTAAAATAACACCCTAAATTGATCGCTTAGTCCATTAAGTCATTTGTCTTGGGGACAAGTTGTAGCATAAAGTCATAGTCAATTTTTGGTTAGGAGGACCTTCTAGAAGAGATGAATGAGCATACATACACCCTGGAGTTAGTCCAAGTTTTGGATTCTCTGAAGCTTACCTCTGTAACTTAACCTTTCTGAACTTTAGTTTCCTCATCTAGAGAATGGTTTATGATATCACTGCTCTGTTAATGTTATTGTGCTCCTTCAATGAGATAGTGTATATAAAGGTCTAGTGTGGGCTCTGGCAGAGATGTGGTGCTGAATAGATGATTTATTTTTTTGATTGATTGTGATTGCCATTATTTTTGGTTTCCTAGGACATCCTCTTCCACCCAGTCCCTCTTGTTATGGAAATATATCTTGTCCAACCATCCCCTCCCACCAACCACGAGAGGGGTGGGCCCATTATTCATCCTGGACAATTTAGATTAATCCCCTAAATATAATGGTAGGTTCACGTCTGAGTGGGCATGTGACCAAAGGCCATCAGAGTATTTTCCCATCAGGATTGATATACAGGGAATGGGGGAAGAAAACCTCTCTACCGGATTTACAAAGGTTAGATTTAGATCCAAAGCCATTGGCAACTACCATCTAATTCCATATGGAGAAGTCTGCTTAAATAATGAAGCTAAGGAGAAGCTATCAAGGATAAGAGATGGAGGTTGAGGGTTGGGGAGGTAGAAAAAGAGAGGGAGGAGAGAGACAGAGACTGAGGGATATCCAGTTCCATTTTTTTTTTATTATTGTACTGTAAGTTTTAGGGTACATGTGCACAATGTGCAGGTTTGTTACATATGTATCCATGTGCCATGTTGGTGTGCTGCACCCATTAACTCGTCATTTAGCATTAGGTATATCTCCTAATGCTATCCCTCCCCCCTCCCCCCACTCCACAACAGTCCCCGAAGTGTGATGTTCCCCTTCCTGTGTCCATGTGTTCTCATTGTTCAATTCCCACCTATGAGTGAGAACATGCGGTGTTTCATTCTCAGTAAACTATCGCAAGGTCAAAAAACGAAACAGTTCCATTTTGTTAGGCTATCCTTCCTATAGCTCTTCTTTCAGAGATATGCCAGTCTCCTTTCCAGCTTTGTGAACTAGTAAATGCTTTTTTAAAAAAATGTGGTTTAAGTTGGATTTCTGTCACTTGCAGTGAAGAGTTCTGATGAATATGATAATGGTGTTATTTGCCCAAAGAACTTTTCTTGCTCAGAGAACTGCCTATATTGCTTTCTTGCTAAATTGTTAAAGACTAGTATATAATAGGCTATTACATAGAGGATGAATGCCTGGAAAAAGAAATAAAAATTATGATTTTTTAAAGGAGGATCTCTGAGCTTAAGATTTTTTCCATGTCACATTATTATTTCTAGTGATGCTATAGGGATACCATATTGCTAGTAAACATCTATAGATGTACAAAGAAAATTTGCAGTCTAAAAAAAAAAAACAAAAAAAAGAAACCATTTACCACATTTAGAAGCTCTGATTAAAGATATAATGGGTAAAATTGATAAAATTACATTTGCAATTATTTGTTTTTAATCTTTAATGTCCCTTCTTCTTATGAATCTCAGATAGAGTGAGCAGGGCCCTACTTGTCTGAAGCTTAAGAGGTGACCCAGAATATAACTGAGAGTATTAGAAAGGTATATTAGACTATTCTTGCATTGCTATAAAGAAATATCTGAGATGGAGTAATTTATAAGAAAAGAAGTTTAATTGGCTTACAGTTCTGCAGGCTGAACAGGAAGCATAGTGCTGGCATCTGCTTCTGGGGAGGCCTCAGGAAGTTTTACTCATGGCGGAAGGTGAAGTGGGAGCAGGCACATCACATGGCCAGAGCAGGAGCAAGAGAGTCTGATGCGGGAGGTGCCACGCTTTACAACAATCATATCTCAGGAGAACTCACTCATTATTGCAAGGATAGCACCAAGCCATGAGGAACCCACCCCCATGACCTAAACCCCTCCCACCAGGTCCCACTTCCTGGTGGGATTACATTGGGGATTACAATTCAACATGAGATTTGTAGGGGACATCCAAACTGTATCAAAGGGCAGTGAATCAGTGTCAGCATTCACAGCTGGTAAAAACAGTATTTGTATTCTTAATTTGGTTAGTTAGTCTGGATAGGAGCCAAAGATTCACAACATGGCCATATTCACTTGGAAGTTTGCAATTTGATTAAGGTTGGAGAACATGTCAGAGAAGGAAAGAATTTCCTTTAAAACCATCCTGCACACTGAATACCTAAAGTAGTAGAAGTAATTTGTTATGGCCTGAGAAGCTAAGAAAAAATTTAGTCATTCTTCTAAGTCCAAGGATGGCCGTAGAGGATAGTACATGAATGACTATCCTGTCTACTTCTGTTTTCTGTTTTATTTTATATATTTTTTAGAAACAGGATCTTTCTCTGTCCCCCACACTGGAGTGCAGTAATGTGATCATAGCTCACTGTAACCTCCAACTCCTGGGCTCAAGCTGTCCTCCTGCCTCAGCCTCCCAAGTAGCTAGGACTACAGACGTGTGCCACCACACCTAGCTAATTTTTTATTTTTTGTAGAGACAGGGTCTTACTTACTATGTTGGCTAGGCTGATCTTGAACTCCTGGCCTCAAGCAATTCTCTTGTCTTGGCCTCCCAAAGCACTGAGATTATAGGAGTGAGCCACCACGCCCAATCCTGTTTTGTTTTTTGAGGTGCGTTAAGTATTTACATTTTACCTGGAATTTGGAAAAGTAGTTTATTTGGACCTACAAGCTTGGTTTTTTTTTTTTTTTTTTTTTTTTGGGGGGTGGAGTCTTGTCCTGTTGCCTGTGCTGGAGTGCAGTGGCATGATCTTGGCTCACTACAATCTCCGCCTCCCAGGTTCAAGTGATTCTCCTGCCTCAGTCTCCCGAGTAGCTGGGCTTACAGGTGCATGACACCACACCCAGCTAATTTTTGTATTTTTAATAGTGACAGGGTTTAACTATGTTGGGCAGGCTGGTCTTGGACTCCTGACATCAAGTGATCCTCCCGCCTTGGCCTCCCAAAGTGTTGGGATTACAGGCATGAGCCACTGCGCCTGACCAAGATGTGTTTTTAAAGTAGAAGTTAATCCTGTGGATTGATTTAACCAATTTTCTTTGCAAGCAATGGTATAGGAGAATTAAATACAAATCCTCCTACTGATGTCAGATTTAGATAATGCCTTAATATGATGTAATGTCTTAAATAGTGAACTGTTTGGTTATACCTTGTCGCATGATTTCCTTAATATATTTCATAAAGTTGTACAAAGAATAAGATTGAGATGCTTTACTGTTAGGCACATAGACATTTATGTAACATTCATTTTATAAAATTTGAATACCAGTTATGTATAAGATACTAGCATAAACACAAAGGATACAAGAAGTCTTTGCCTTAGGCCAATACATTCTGATAGAGTGTTAAAATAGTTACACAAATATCTGTTACTCAAAGCATTAATTACATATGTGTTATATATATATTAAGTATATAAACATTATGTATATTAAGTGCCTTGTGCTGAGTATCAACTAAGTGTTTTAAGATCAGAGTCTATTTGGGGTTTGTTATGGTTAATTTTATGTGTGAACCTTACTGGATCACGGGATGACCAGATATTTGGTCAAATATTATTCTGTGTTTCTATGAGAGTGTTTTTGGATGAGATAGATGGATGATGAGTAGAGCAAACAGGCTAACTCTCCCACGTATAAGAGAGAATTCTTTCCTACCTGACTGCCTTCAAACTGGGACATTGGCTTTTTACCTGCCTTAGAACTTGAACTGAAACATTGGCCCTTCCTGGGTCCCAAGCTTGCTGGCCTTCAGATGGAAACTATACTGCCAGCTTTCTTGGTTCTTAATGCTTCAGACTTGGACTGTAACTAAACCATTGGTTCTCCAACTTGCTACCACAACTCTGCACATGTTAGGTCAGCTTCCACAATCATGTGAGCCACTTCCTTATAATAAAAAATCTGTACACACACACACACACACGCACACACACTCACACACATACTATTGTTTGTTTCCCTGGAGAGCTGTAATTAATACAGGGTGACTTGGAAAGGCATCACAGAGGAGGTGGAATTTAAGCCAGAGGCTAAACTGTCGTATAAGCAGGATTTCAGTAGATAAAGATGGTGAAGAAAAACACTACAGGCAGAGGAAACAGGGCATGTGATGGAAGCAATCTCAAGTAGTATAATTTGGCTAGAGTTCAAGATGTTTCTACTGTTGTATTGCATTTCGGAAGAGTTGTGGGAGAACACCAGTCTTACCACAACCTGGCTAGTACTGGGTAGTAGTGTGGTAGTGGCAATGGCAGTGTGCGTGTGACTTTTTTTTTAAAAGTCTGTAGCAGGTTGATTGACTATTGGTTAAAGAGGAAGTCTGCTTTCTCAGCATTCTGGTTAATCTAACCTGAGATCATTTTTCATTACTCTATCATGCTCTAGTCCAGGGAAGAGGAGGGTTATAGTCAGAAAAAAAGACTGTATAAATGTGTATATATATGTGTGTGTCTTGCTATTTGTATTGGTTCTCATAGGTTGCAAAGTGAATGTGATGATATTCTTCCCTTGGCCCTATTTTTAGCTTGCTTTTCTCTTAGTGAACCTAAGTTATGAAATAGCAAAGGTTTATATAGCTTTGAAATTCATGTTTTTAGCTGGGCATGGTGGCAGTGCCTGTCGTCCCAGCTACTCGGGAGGATCATTTGAGCCTGGGAGCCCAGGCTGCAGTGAGCCATGCCTACACCACTGCATTCCAGCCTAGGTGACCCAGCTAAACCCTGTCTCAAAAAAAAAAAAAAAAAATTCATGTTTTATACCCTCAGATTTAATTGCTTATTTTACATATTTGACCATCCATTTCCTGGGATGATTGATGCCCCAAGATGGTGCCAATGTAGAATGGCAGTACTGTTTAGTAGAACCTTCTCCAGTGTCCAGTGAGGTATCCACCAGCCACACATAGCTATTGAGTCCTTGACATATGGCTAGTGTGGCTGAAAAATGGAATTTTAAGTTTTATTTAATTTTAATTAATTTAAATTTAAATTGTAACATATGACTAGTGGTTACTGTATGAGACATTGCAGTTCTGGAGCTTAAGAAGTTTTGGCTTGTTTCTAGCTCTCTGGTGTTGAGAAGGGCTGACCAAGCAATATTTTCACTCATATTTAAAATATAATATCTTAAATATACTTAAATATTCTATTGGTGATTACACAGCAAATGAATTTTGATATTGCCAATTCTTCAGTAAAATTAGGTATTTATTAATTAATTGTTTATGTTCTGCCTCATTCCAAATAAAGATTGTATGTGAATGATAGGAAATGATCTATTAAAGGTACAATTATTAAAATAATGATAAAAGAAAAAGAGCCATGTAACAAATGAAGTGAGAAGAGAAGCGATAAAAGGGGAAAAATCAGGTAGCGTGATGCCTCCAGCTTTGTTCTTTTGGCTTAGGATTGACTTGGCAATACGGGCTCCTTTTTGGTTCCGTATGAACTTTAAAGTAGTTTTTTCCAATTCTGTGAAGAAAGTCATTGGTAGCTTGATGGGGATGGCATTGAATCTGTAAATTACCTTGGGCAGTATGGCTATTTTCATGATATTGATTCTTCCTACCCATGAGCATGGAATGTTCTTCCATTTGTTTGTATCCTCTTTTATTTCATTGAGCAGTGGTTTGTAGTTCTCCTTGAAGAGGTCCTTCACGTCCCTTGTTAGTTGGATTCCTAGGTATTTTATTCTCTTTGAAGCAATTGTGAATGGGAGTTCACTCATGATTTGGCTCTCTGTTTGTCTGTTATTGGTGTATAAGAATGCTTGTGATTTTTGCACATTGCTTTTGTATCTTGAGACTTTGCTGAAGTTGCCTATCAGCTTAAGGAGATTTTGGGCTGAGACGATGGGGTTTTCTAAATATACAATCATGTCATCTGCAAACAGGGACAGTTTGACTTCCTCTTTTCCTAACTGAATACCCTTTATTTCCTTCTTCTGCCTGATTGCCCTGGCCAGAACTTCCAACACTATGTTGAATAGGAGTGGTGAGAGAGGGCATTGCAGCACTATTCACAATAGCAAAGAGTTGGAACCAAGCCAAATGTCCAACAATGATAGACTGGATTAAGAAAATGTGGCACATACACACCATGGAATACTATGCAGCCATAAAAAATGATGAGTTCGTGTCCTTTGTAGGGACATGGATGAAGCTGGAAACCATCATTCTCAGCAAACTACCGCATGGACGAAAAACCAAACAACGTCTGTTCTCACTCATAGGTGGGAATTGAACAATGAGAACACATGGACACAGGAAGGGGAACATCACACACCGGGGCCTCTTGTGAGATTGGGGGAGGGGGGAGAGATAGCATTAGGAGATATACCTAATGTTAAATGATGAGTTAATGGGTGCAGCACACCAACATGGCACATGTATATATATGTAACAAACCTGCATATTGTGCACATATACCCTAAAACTTAAAGTATAATTTAAAAAAAAAAGAAAAGGGGAAAAATCTAGGAAAGTCTAGTCGAGAGTAGCAAAAATTCTATCTGTGTCAACTGGCAGGTAGAGTAAAAAAAAAATAAAAAATCCAAGAAAAAAATAACATTTTTATGTAATGAGACATGCCATTGAGTCAAGAGAGAAACTTTTTCCAAAAATGAAACACAAGGATAAATTTGTTGCATTCTGTAAGATTTGTTGAGTGGTACAGTGGATGGCATTGTTTAATAGCAATTTTACAAATAATAGAGGCATTTTTATCATATGTTTACGTCAAATCTTGGTAAAAAATTTTGTGAAGAACTAAAGCCTGCCAATAACCATGTGAGCAAGCTGAGAAGCAGATTCTGCAGACCTAGTCTTGAGATGACTGCAGTCCTGGCTGACAGTTTGATTATAGCCTTATGAGAGAACTTGAACCAGAGGCACTCAGCTAAGCCACTTTCAGATTCTTGACCCACAGAAACTGAGATAAAAAAATGTTTGTTGTTTTAAGCTGCTTAGTTTTGGGGTAATTTTTTTATGTTGAAGGAGCTAACTAATATATACTTACTATGTTATGCTTTTTTTTTTTTTAGAATGGAGGTGCCTGGTGTTAAATGATAAATAGATATAGCTTTCTAAACCTTCAAATCTTATTTATGAAAGTACATTTATAGCCTTATACATTTGAGGGTGTAAATATAGTTAGGAAAAATGTTGAAATTAAGTATTTTCACTAGCCAACCTAAATGGCATCTGGCCATTTGAATGAATGAAAAATAGCTAATAACATGTATTGAACTCTTTCTCTGTTTCAGAAACTATGCTAAGCATGTTATGGACATTTAGTCCTTACGAAATTGTATTGGGTACTTCAGACTTCAAAACCAAATCTCTTTGACTCCTATTTAGCTAGTGTACTAACCATACTGTGATCAGGTAACTTCTGAGGTATAGAAATTCATGTGTTAAACATCTGAGGGATTCTTAAATTTTGATGGATGCTGGAGATATAGTGGTGAGCAAAGTGAGACACGACCTCAGATCTCATGCCACTTACAACGTTTTGAAGTACATAGACATTAATACAATAAATACATATTTACAGACTGAGGTCAGTACTATGAAGATGAGTTCTGAGATCCTTTAATAAAAGCAAGTTTCTGGTCCAGGCACAGTGGCTCATGCCTGTAATTCCAGCAATTTAGGAGGCTAAGGTGGGAGGATCACTTGAGGCCAGGAGTTTGAGACCAGCCTGGGCAATATAGTGAGACCCTGCTGCTACACAAATTTAAAAAAAAAACCCATTAGCTGGGAATGATGATGCACACCTATAGTCCTAGCTACTCAGGAGGCTGAGGCAGGAGGATCGTTTGGGCCCAGGAGTTTAAGGCTACAAGTGAGCTATGATTGGGCCACTGTACTCCAGCCTGGGCAATAGAGCAAGACTCCATCTCAAAAAAAAAAAAAAAACCAATAAAAGCAAGCTTTTATTGTAGAAGAGTAATGGTATGCTTACAAACTGAAAGAAGGGCAACAAGGTTATAGCACAGAAAACAAAAAGAAGAGTGGTGTGAGATTAGGCTGGAAAGATATACATGGGGTAGACTAGCAAGGCCTTGGAAGGTGATGTTTTATTCTACTTCCTAAGAGAAGCTATCGAAAAGTTTTGTGTAATAGATATTATGTTAAGGTTTTCTTTTTCAAAAGATCATTTTAGTTAAGATATGGACATTGTAGACATACCATAGTGGCTATGGGGAGACTATTAGGAAGCTGTTGAAGTAACCAAACAAAAAAGATGGACTAAGGTATTGGCAAAAGTTTTTTCAGAAATGGAGAGAAATAGACATGAAAGATGGTTACAGGCTAAAATCAACAGGACTTTGTGAGAAGATTGATTACCAAGGGGTTGGGGAGAAGGCATTGTTAAGAGTGGTGAAAAGATTTCGTACTTGCCTATCTGTGTGTATGATGATGCTATTTATTAAGGGTACAGAACATTAATAGGAATGGGGACATGTTTGGTAAAGCTCATTAGTTAGCTTTTGCTGAATTTGAGATATGTTTGAGACATCCAAGTTTGGAATGTTGAGAAAGATGTACAGGTTGAACATCCCTAATCTGAAAATCCGAAATCGGAAATGCTCCAAAATCTGAACCTTTTTGAACGCCTGTAAGATGCTTGAAGGTCATGCTCAAAAGAAATGCTCATTTGGAGCATTTCAGATTTTGGATATTTGGATTAGTGTTGCTCAACCAGTGTAATGGAATTATGTTATTCTAAATTCTGAAATATGAAACACTTCTAATCTCAAGCATTTCAGATCAGGATACTCAACCTGTTTTAGATTGGATCACACAGAACTCCAGGCCAGAGATAAGAATGTTCAAGGAATGGACAAATATATGGTAATTGATGTAATGATTAAGAATGCCTTGTGAGAGGGAGTGAGAAGAGAAGAAGGCCTAGAAGTTGAGGAACTCCAATATTAACTGGCCAAACTGAAGAGGATAACCTGCAAAGGATATAGTAGAAGGATTCTTTCACTCACTCATTTATTTATTCAACAGATATTTATCAAGTGCCTATTATATACCAGGCACAAATATAGAATCCAGGGATATAGCAGGGATAAGATAGTCAAGATCTTTGCTGTCATGGATCATATAGTAGAAAGTATGTAAATAAACATAACTAATTTAGATAGGTACAGGTACTAAAAGGAAATAGAAAAGGATTGTGTGACTGAGGAAGGGAAGACTAGAAGAGGAACAAGGCTTTTGAGGAAAATCAAGAACTTCCTTCCTTTTAGCCGTGCTACTTTTGAGGTATCTATATCGAAGTCCAAGTGATTAATAAAGGCTGCTGCATGCTAGTAAATAGCACCACCATTCACCCAAATTGGCAGGCTCAAACTTCCAGCAGATTTTCTTTCTTTCTTTCTTTCTTTCTTTCTTTCTTTCTTTCTTTCTTTCTTTCTTTCTTTCTTTCTTTCTTTCTTTCTTTCTTCTTTCTTTCTTTCTTTCTTTTCTTTCTTTCTTTCTTTCTTTCTCTTTCTTTCTTTCTTTCTCTCTCGCTCTCTCTTTCTTTCTTTCTTTCCTTTCTTTCTTCTTTCTTTCTTTTTCTTTCTTCCTTTCTTTCTTTCCTTTCTTTCTCTCCTCCCTCTTTCTTTCTTTCTTTCTTTTTCTCTCTCTCTTTCTTTCTTTCTCCTTCCTCCTTCCTTCCTTCCTGCTTTCTCTCTTTCTTTTCTTTTTCCTTCCCTCCTTCCTTCCTTCCTTCCCTCCCTCCCTCCCTCCCTCCTTCCCTCCCTCCCTCCCTCCTTCCCTCCCTCCCTCCCTCCTTCTCTCCCTCTGTCCCCCTTTCCCTTTCCCTCCCCCTTCCCTTCCCCCTCCTTCTCCCTTTCCCTTCGCCTTCCGTCTCCCCTTCCCTTCCCCCCTTTCTCCCCTTCCCTTCCCCCTCTTTCTCCCCTTCCCTTCCCCCTCTTTCTTCCCTTCCCTCCCCCTCCTCCTCCCCCTCCTCCTCCTTCTCTCCCCTCCCCCTCCCTCCCCCTCCCTCCCCCTTCCCTCCCCTCCCCTCTCCTCTTCTCTCCTCTCCTTTCCTTTCCTTTTTCTCTCTCTTTCTTATACTCCATATTCAGCCTATTAGCAGCTCCTGACTACTCCACTTTTAACATTTGTGCTCAGTATGATTACTTCAATTATATGCACTATTTCTTTACTCTAAGCCACCATTTTCTCTTGCCTAGACTATTGGAGTAACCTCTGTTCTGATCTCCCAGCTTCCGATCTTGTCCCCATGTAATCTGGTATTCACATTGCAGCCCGAATGATCTTTTAAAAACCAAAATTCTTTGATCATATGCTCCAGTTGTTTCCTATAATATCGACACAGTTTACCATGGCAATAATGCTCTATACAATCTAGTCACTTTTTTGACTGTATTTTGGAATGCTCTTTCCCTCTACTTCAGCTTCACTGGCCAAGACTCCACTATTCCTTGAAGATATCAGTATTATTCTAGACTTCAGGGCATTTGCATTTGCTGTTTTTTCACTTGGAATGCTCTTCCCTCATATTTTCACTTAGCTTGCTCCCTCACTTCATACCAGTCTCTGTTCAGCTGTGATCTTATGAAAGAGGTTTTCCCTGACCATCCTATATAAATAAGCCTTGTTTGACACCTGCCTATCATTCTGTATTCCCTTAGCCCATTTTTATTTTTCTTCATTTCACTTATCATCTAATATGTTCTTGTTTATTATATTTTGTCTCCCTCTAGAATGCAAAGACCTTGTCTGTCTTATTAATGTCTGCATCCCAACAGCCTAGAATAATGCCTGGTACATAATGTATGGGTTCCATAAACCTTTTTTTAGTGAATGAATGAATGAATATATAAGTCTGGAGCTCAGAGGAGATTTCAGTGCTGAAATGTAAATTTAGTAGTCAATAGCATATATGTGGTCATTTAAACTATAGGACTGGGTGAAATTATCAGGAGACAGTATGGAGCCAAACCAGAAAAGGGACCCAGATTCAAGCCTTTGGCTGATTTTTCATTTATAAATCAGATTAGAAGGACCCAACAAGTTAGGCGGAAAACCGGGAGAGACATATCATTGAAACGAAGAGAGGAAATGTTCTAAGGACACAGCTTTGTTGGATGATGCTTACAGGCTGGATTAAGATGTGTTTGTAAATTAACCATTGGATTCGCAAAGATGAAGATTGTTTTGTGGCTTTTAAGAGTTATTTCAGTGGAGTGGTTGGGGTAAAAATCAGACTGGAGTATGATAGGTGAGGTAGGGAGAGTGAAGTAGACAACTCCTTTGAGAAGTTTTGCTGTGAAGAACAGAGAATTGAATGATCATTGAAGGGAGGAAATGTAATCAAGGAAGGACTTAAGTATTACCCCAGAGTTTTCTGAATTTGCAATTCATTCATGTTGATTATCTCCTCTTGAGGTCTAGTTGTCATCAGTTAACTGGAGGATTAATTCATAATCCTTTTTTGCAAGGTGGCAAAGCTTACCTTCCTTCTCAAACCTTCTATCTACCAAGGTTCTCTTCTTTAATTTCATTAGAGTCCTTGGTAAATGATTCACATTTCTTTTCGTTATAACTCTTTAGTAAATTAAGCCTTTGCCTTTCTTGCCGATTTTACCGTATTATATAACTATCTTAGATGATTTCAAATGTTAATAGTGATAGAAACTGTAATAATATAATACTAACATATATTGATATTTACTATGTATGTGAGGTCTTTTGAAGAAATTTACATTTTTTTAAACTTAATATTCAAAACAACCATGGGAGGCAGGTGCTATTATTATCCTCAGTAGAGGATCTAAGGATCTGAGGTTCAGAGGGCTTAGGTAATTTCCTCAAGATCGTATAGTTCATAAGTGGCTACAGGTATGATTGTAGAGCTTTTGCTCTTAGCCACCATGCTATTCTGTCTTTAAGTTAACAAAGTAAATGTTTCATCTTCTAATTATGTTACACTAATATGCCTTTGGTGAATTGTTTTGGTCAAGTTAATACTTCTTTTTCTCCACTTTTATATCTATTATATGAATTTATGTCTGGGACTGGATTATTGGTAACTCTATCATTTTTACAATAATCAAATTTTAGGGCTAGATGGGTTATTTAATTACTTAATGAATGGAATAAAAATCTGCTAATCAGATCTGTTTTCTAAACTGCATTTTTTCTCCTTTCTCTTTTTTGGCCTACTCTGTTGGCTGTGAACTTTATTTTAAAATTCATTTGTGCTTATAACAATAATAAGCACTATTTATTCCTTGAGTGGTTTTACAAACCTTGCAAGGCTTACCATTTCCAGAGTGTCAGAGTAGCTATAGCAGGTTTACACTTAAATATACTCTTGGTTTTATGACATTCCATTTTGACAGTGATGAAGAGCATGCTTATAGGCATCGTTGAAAAGGAATGTTAGAACTGTTTATGTGATAGTTCTACAAGTTTCTTACATTTATGTATTATAGAAAGATCTATCCTACATGCTTACTTTTCACAGAGTTTATAATATATGCATATGTTTTAATGGTTTGCTACAAATCATATGAGTAGCTGGCAAATAAAAGCTTTTAGTCATTTAAATTTTGGGGTTATTTTAAATTATGAATTTAAACAAGCTCTTTCATTTCAAGTGATTGGCTAAACCTACTGTGGCTGATAGTGTTATATAAAGTTGTCTTCTAGTTTTGAAAAGCTAAAAGTTTGTGTTTTTATGCTTTTTGTGAAAGTCACCAATACTTGTAACCTAATGAAAATATTTCCACTGCTACAATTGTGAAGAAATTTTGAAAAACTAGATTTAGTCAGTATTTTTCATGCTAACATTGTAAAGAATGTCAGAGGAGAGAATGTCATGGAGAGAATATAAGGGAATCGGAGAAAAGGAAGAGGAAGTAACAGTTTTAGGGTATATTTTATGTTCTAGCCAACTCAGTAATAGGGCAGTATATCATTTCATTCTCACAGAAGTCTTTCGAGGTAAGTATTATAATTTCCCTTTTATAGATGAGGAAACTGAGGTTGCAGAGGTTAATTATGTTGATAAAGATCACGTAGTTAGTAGAACTAGGATTGAAATCTAGATCTACTTGATACTTAAGCTTCCTCTTACACTTATTTTATGGAGTTGTTCTTTGGCCTTAAACAGGTAATTCTATGTCATAGCAGAATTCTTGATAGAATTATGATATTTAAATTTTTATTTACTCAGCTATCATAAACATAAAAATACTATACTACTTCTATATAAGCTTGCAGGTCTTTTGAATATGAAAACGAAACTGCATGTTGACTCATTTATCAGAGTTCTGTAGAATAATTAAAAGTGATTATAGCAGGTATTTTTTAAGTATATGTAATCATTTGTATTATTTGAAAGCTTAGACAGCTTTTATAGCAGTTTGCTTCCAGACCATGCTCATTGATGCATTGAAGAGATACCCGTGAACCACCTTGTCCACTCCCATACAGCTGATTTATCTTTGTAGCAGTCCCTGAGTTAGAGAACCTTCTCTACTACCTCTGCTATAGTTTTCAGTAAATTGAGCAAGATCAAATGTTTCCTGAAGATAATTTCCTTAGCCCTTATATTAGATCCCTAGCAGTAAGTACATTATTGACTGATGTGAACACAGAAAGCATCTCAAACTTTTTATTGATCTGAGCATAGCTCAGTTGTTTTAGGAATTCCAGATAAAATGACAGTAATGTATTATTGTGATTATTCCCTTCTTTTGAAATGAATTTGAATATACTTTTATGTTTATTTTTAAAATAATATTTCAACAAAGGGCAACCCATCAGAGTAACAGCAGATCTCTCGGCACAAACTCTACAAGCCAGAAGAGAGTGGGGGCCAACATTCAACATTCTTAAAGAAAAGAATTTTCAACCCAGAATTTCATATCCAGCCAAACTAAGCTTCATAAGTGAAGGAGAAATAAAATACTTTACAGGCAAGCAAATGCTGAGAGATTTTGTCACCACCAGGCCTGCCCTAAAAGAGCTCCTGAAGGAAGCACTAAACATGGACAGGAACAACTGGTACCAGCCACTGCAAAAACATGCCAAAATGTAAAGACCAGCAAGGCTAGGAAGAAACTGCATCAACTAATGAGCAAAATAACCAGCTAACACCATAATGACAATATTAACACATAACAATATTAACTTTAAATGTAAATGGGCTAAATGCTCCAGTTAAAAGACACAGACTGGCAAATTGGATAAAGAGTCAAGACCCATCAGTGTGCTGTATTCAGGAAACCCATCTCACATGCAGAGACACACATAGGCTCAAAATAAAGGGATGGAGGAAGATCTGCCAAGCAAATGGAAAACAAAAAAGGCAGGGGTTGCAATCCTAGTCTCTGATAAAACAGACTTTAAACCAACAAAGATCAAAAGAGACAAAGAAGGCCATTACATAATGGTAAAGGGATCAAATCAACAAGAAGAGCTAACTATCCTAAATATATATGCAGCCAATACAGGAGCACGCAGATTCATCAAGCAAGTCCTTAGTGACCTACACAGAGACTTAGACTACCACACAATAATAATGGGAGACTTTAACACCCCACTGTCAACATTAGACAAATCAATGAGACAGAAAGTTAACAAGGATACCAAGGAATTGAACTCAGCTCTGCACCAAGCAGACCTAATAGACATCTACAGAACTTCCACCCCAAATCAACAGAATATACATTTTTTTCAGCACCACACCACACCTATTCCAAAATTGACCACATAGTTGGAAGTAAAGCACTCCTCAGCAAATGTAAAAGAACAGAAATTATAACAAACTGTCTCTCAGACCATAGTGCAATCAGACTAGAACTCAGGATTAAGAAACTCACTCAAAACCGCTCAACTACATGGAAACTGAACAACCTCCTCCTGAATGACTACTGGGCACATAATGAAATGAAGGCAGAAATAAAGATGTTCTTTGAAACCAATGAGAACAAAGACAAAACATACCAGAATCTCTGGGACACATTCAAAGCAGTGTGTAGAGGGAAATTTATAGCACTAAATGCCCACAAGAGAAAGCAGGAAAGATCCAAAATTGACACCCTAACATCACAATTAAAAGAACTAGAAAAGCAAGAGCAAACACATTCAAAAGCTAGCGGAAGGCTAGAAATAACTAAAATCAGAGCAGAACTGAAGGAAATAGAGACACAAAAAACCCTTCAAAAAATTAATGAATCTAGGAGCTGGTTTTTTGAAAAGATCAACAAAATTGATAGACCGCTAGCAAGACTAATAAAGAAGAAAAGAGAGAAGAATCAATTAGACACAATAAAAAATGAAAAAGGGGATATCACCACTGATCCCACAGAAATACAAACTACCATCAGAGAATACTACAAACAGCTCTACACAAATAAACTAGAAAATCTAGAAGAAATGGATAAACTCCTCGACACATACACCCTCCCAAGACTAAACCAGGAAGAAGTTGAATCTCTGAATAGACCAATAACAGACCCTGAAATTGTGGCAATAATCAATAGCTTACCAACCAAAAAAAGTCCAGGACCAGATGGATTCACAGCTGAATTCTATCAGAGGTACAAGGAAGAGCTGGTACCATTCCTTCTGAAACTATTCTAGTCAATAGAAAAAGAGGGAATCCTCCCTAACTCATTTTATGAGGCCAGCATCATTCCTGATACCGAAGCCTGGCAGAGACACAACCAAAAAAGTAAATTTCAGACCAATATCCTTGATGAACATTGATGCAAAAATCCTCAATAAAATGCTGGCAAACCAAATCCAGCAGCACATCAAAAAGCTTATTCACCATGATCAAGTGGGCTTCATCCCTGGGATGCAAGGCTGCTTCAACATGCAAATCAATAAATGTAATCCAGCATGTAAACAGAACCAAAGACAAAAACCACATGATTATCTCAATAGATGCAGAAAAGGCCTTTGACAAAATTCAACAACCCTTCATGCTAAAAACTCTCAATAAATTAGGTATTGATGGGACGTATCTGAAAATAATAAGAACTATTATGACAAACCCACAGCCAATATCATACTGAGTGGGCAAAAACTGGAAGCATTCCCTTTGAAAACTGGCACAAGACAGGGATGCCCTCTCTCACCACTCCTGTTCAACATAGTGCTGGAAGTTCTGGCCAGGGTAATCAGGCAGGAGAAGGAAATAAAGGGTATTCAATTAGGAAAAAGGAAGTCAAATTGTCCCTGTTTGTAGAAGACATGATTGTATATCTAGAAAACCCCATTGGCTCAGCTTAAAATTTCCTCAAGCTGATAAGCAACTTCAGCAAAGTCTCAGGATACAAAATTAATGTACAAAAATCACAAGCATTCTTATATACCAATAACAGACAAACAGAGAGCCAAATCATGAGTGAACTCCCATTCACAATTGCTTCAAAGAGAATAAAATACCTAGGAATCCAACTTACAAGGGATGTGAAGGACCTCTTCAAGGAGAACTACAAACCACTGCTCAATGAAATAAAAGAAGATACAAACAAATGGAAGAACATTCCATGCTCATGGGTTGGAAGAATCAATATCATGAAAATGGCCATACTGCCCAAGGTAATTTATAGATTCAATGCCATCCCCATCAAGCTACCAATGACTTTCTTCACAGAATTGGAAAAAACTACTTTCAAGTTCATATGGAACCAAAAAAGAGCCTCCATCGCCAAGTCAGTCCTAAGCCAAAAGAACAAAGCTGGAGGCATCACGCTACCTGACTTCCAACTATACTACAAGGCTACAGTAACCAAAACAGCATGGTACTGGTACCACAACAGAGACATAGATCAATGGAGCAGAACAGAGCCCTCAGAAATAATGCCGCATATCTACAACTATCTGATCTTTGACAAACCTGACAAAAACAAGAAATGGGGAAAGGATTCCCTATTTAATAAATGGTGCTGGGAAAACTGGCTAGCCATATGTAGAAAGCTGAAACTGGATCCCTTCCTTACACCTTATACAAAAATTAATTCAAGATGGATTAAAGACTTACATGTTAGACCTAAAACCATAAAAACCCTAGAAGAAAATGTAGGCAATACCATTCAGGACATAGGCGTGGGCAAGGACTTCATGTCTAAAACACCAAAAGCAGTGGCAACAAAAGCCAAAATTGACGAATGGGATCCAATTAAACTAAAGAGCTTCTGCACAGCAAAAGAAACTACCATCAGAGTGGACAGGCAACCTACAGAATGGGAGAAAATTTTTGCAACCTACTCATCTGACAAAGGGCTAATACCCAGAATCTACAATGAACTCAAACAAATTTACAAGAAAAAAACAAACAACCCCATCAAAAAGTGGGCAAAGGACATGAACAGACACTTCTCAAAAGAAGACATTTATGCAGCCAAAAAACACATGAGAAAATGCTCATCATCACTGGCCATCAGAGAAATGCAAATCAAAACCACAATGAGATACCATCTCACACCAGTTAGAATGGCAATCATTAAAAAGTCAGGAAACAACAGGTGCTGGAGAGGATGTGGAGAAATAGGAACACTTTTACACTGTTGGTGGGACTGTAAACTAGTTCAACCATTGTGGAAGTCAGTGTGGCAATTCCTCAGGGATCTAGAACTAGAAATACTATTTGATCCAGCCATCCCATTACTGGGTATATACCCAAAGGACTATAAATCATGCTGCTATAAAGACACATGCACACATATGTTTATTGCGGCACTATTCACAATAGCAAAGAGTTGGAACCCACCCAAATGTCCAACAACGATAGACTGGATTAAGAAAATGTGGCACATATACACCATGGAATACTATGCAGCCATAAAAAATGACGAGTTCGTGTCCTTTGTAGGGACATGGATGAAACTGGAAACCATCATTCTCAGCAAACTATCGCAAGGACAAAAAACCAAACACCGCATGTTCTCACTCATAGGTGGGAATTGAACAATGAGAACCCATGGACACAGGAAGGGGAACATCACACTCCAGGGACTGTTGTGGGGTGGGGGGAGAGGGGACGGATAGCATTAGGAGATATACATAATGTTAAATGACGAGTTAATGGGTGCAGCACACCAACATGGCACATGTATACATATGTAACAAACCTGCATATTGTGCACATGTACCCTAAAACTTAAAGTATAATAGTAATAAAATTAAAAAAATAACGTTTCAAAGATCACATTGTGCTTATTTTCGCAGTGGCCTCTGGCCGAAAGCAATAAAGTTCTGTCCTGGGTGGAACTAGGCTAGTTGCAGTTTCTCAAATTTCCTTAATGAGATGTTTTGCTTCTCTGAATATAAGTCATGTTGTCCACTGCCACTTTTGTTTACTTCTCCATTTTATCCCCTCTTGGTTACAGAAATTAGCTACTACATAATAAAATGCCAAGATTTTATAATTTTCTATGTTTAAATTTGCAAGTATAAAGTTTTGTTGAAACATTTGTAAGATCAAACTGATGTGAGGTAAATATGACTGATATTCAGAAGTTGATTAATCTAACTTTCAGTACTGTACCTATTACATAAAGTATGTTTAATCTCCATGTGCAAGTATATAAACAAATTTTAAGTGTAAAATCATAATCTTAAATTTTGTTTTATGTTTAATGGAGTGTTCAAATACTTTGTAATAAAAACAATGGATGACTAAAATGATTGAATAAGTTATCAAATACAGCTTTGTAAACTAGGGTTCATAGTTGCAAATAATAGAAATCAACTCTGGATATTTTAAGAACTAAAAAAAGAAATTGAAACGTTACTGAGAAGCTTACAGAATCACTGAGAGGGTTGTAGAACTAGGCTCAATAAAAGGATAAGAACAGGAGAGGTTAGGCAGCAAATAGGACCACAGCCAAAATCACAGCACATCAGTCTGGTGAATACATGCATGGCTGCCACCAAAAATGAACACTCACTTGCCCCTCACATTAGCCAATCAATGCTGTCTCTTCCACTGCTATCTAAGAACCTTAATGTTGCTGCCATCAGTTTCCAGAATGGATTCTCTGATACTCCCCTCTGCATCATTATCTCCCAGTTTAAAGATGGGTGTTTCTGAGTAGCTGACCTAAGGTCACATACTAATACTGTAACTACAAGAATAGTTGGGGAAGTGAGTATTGGGTATTTTCAGATTGTGTGGAGAACTAAGCTCTGTGGTCTATCAGCACTCCTCAGGTAGGTAATTTCTAAGTGTAGGAAAGTTCAGATGTTGGGTGGCCAAATATGTACAGATATCCACTACATTTCCTTATGATAGCATCTAAATTCTTTCCATTTCATTCTTCTATGAATTCTTTTAACATTATTATTGCATAAGAGAAAAAGGCATAAATTATTTAAAAATTTTAGATTAAGAGACTTGGTTGGAGACATGATATTACTCTGGATGTTCTTAGACGTTTCAGGCCATTTCAACCTTATTTTAGTTATTACTTTAACAAGTTTCTGCAAAGTTGTGGTTGTATTAATAGCAAACATACTAATAGTGCTATTTGAGTATTATCAGATATCATAAACATAGTATTCTATCCCTTCTTCTGAAAGGTATATCAACATTTCCCTAGATATATCCTTATCTTTGTACTCACTGGAGAATGAGCTCTAAAAGTATAATGGAAGGAACAAAAACTTTAGAGCCAGATTTGGGATCAGATGTGACCTCTTTGACTCTGTCGTCATCATTTGGTATCTAGCATTAGCTGTTATTCTCATTTTAGATATGATAAAACTGAATTGTAGAGAGGTTAAGTAGCTCAAGACTTTTAAATTAAACGTGAATGATTAAACATTAAAAAGTATCCAGAAAAATTAACTTACTTTTTTTCTAAATGTAGTATAAATATTTTTAGTGCATCTCAAGTATACAGTGACTTAGATACTCGTATTCCAATTACAGATGTCTAATTTTTTAACTTACATACAGGAACAGGTAATCATGTTAGATCAGTTTGTCTCAGTTCCTTGAGTTTTATGTTTAGAATGTTGGGAAGATTTTGTTCATATTCTAAATAACGATTTGTTATACCCTTCCACCATCATTTAATATCTTAAAGTTTTAAAGCATTTTACTTTTTTTTTTTTTTTTTTTTTTTTTTTTTTTTTTTTTTTTGAGACAGAGTCTTGCTCTGTCACCCAGGCTGGAGTGCAGTGGCACTATCTCGGCTCACTGCAAGCTCCGCCTCCCGAGTTCACGCCATTCTCCTGCCTCAGCCTCCCAAGTGGCGGGATTGCAGGTGCCCGCCACCACGCCTGGCTAATTTTTTTTTATTTTTAGTAGAGACGGGCTTTCATCGTGTTAGCCAGGACGGTCTCGATCTCCTGACCTTGTGATCTGCCCACCTCAGCCTCCCAAAGTGCTGGGATTACAGGCGTGAGCCACCGCGCCCGGCCTTTACTTTGATTTTTTAACCTTACAACACCTCTTGTACTTGTATAATGTAATTTTTACAGATGTGGGAAATTAGGAATATAGATTAAAAATGACATAGTTACAAGGTTATAGTTTAGTTCTCACAGAGAAATTCAGTCATATAAGTTAAGCATTTTTGTTCCCAAATGATAGTCATAGTAGTAAAAGAAATTTTTAAATTTCACTTATTTTTTCAGAAAGTATTTACTGAGCACCTAGTGTGTTCTGTACGCTGATGTAAGTGCTGGAGATACCTAAGTAAATCAGACGATTTCTGCTCTCATAGAGCTTATATGCTTATAGAGGGAAGTAGAAAATAAATGTAAAAAATATTTTCACCTGTTGATAATTAAGTGCTGTGGAGGAAAATTAAGCAAGGAAGGGTAAAGGGGAATTCTAGGGGTTAGGAAAGGGGAGTTATAATTTTAAATAGAATTATTGAGGAAGACATCAGTAGGAAGGTGACATCTGAGCAACAAAAGACCTAAAGGAGGTATGGGAGGGAGACATGCGGATGTCTTGGGGAAGAACATTATAGGTAGAGAGAAGAGCCAAAGTCCAAGGCCCTGAGAATGCAGCATGTCTGACACATTCAAGGTGAGGCAAGGTGTGGGTGGGGGGCAGTATGTTGAAAGCGAGGTAAGCAAAGGGAAGAGTAAAAGGAAATGAGATGAAAATAATGAAAAAGCATACGAAAGCAAGTGATTTTTTTCTTGGGTCTAGATTTCATACTGGTACCTAACTTTGCTAAATGTTTCTGTTGTTAATAGGAGCTGTTAATGCCCAGTCAACATATCAGAGAATGGAGTTTGAGCAACTATAGTTTAATGAGGCAATTAAATTGAGAACCATGGCTTTAGACTAGTTCAATATGAAGAACAGATTAAATGTACTCTGAGGAACTGCCTTTTAAATACAGATGTTTGAGATTCATTTTAATGTCATTTTTTTCATGGTTAAACAACATGGAGAGGAAAGTAATGATCTTATAAAATAGAAGTGTTCAAGATAACTTACTAGGATGGATCATCTGTGTTTGCCAAATCAAACAGGGCAATTTAAAATACAGTTGTTCCTTGGTATACATGGGAGATTGGTTCCAGGACTCTTGAGTATACACAAATCTGCACATACTCAGGTCCTACATTAGACCCTGCATAACCCACGTATACAGGGTTCACTTCCTGAACTTACTGTATTTTCAGCCCATGTTTGGTTGAAGAAAAGCCATGTATATAAGTGGACTTCTACAGTTCAAACCTGTGTTGTTCAAGAGTCGACTGTGTATCAGGTTAGCATATAGACCTGTTTCGTTTTGCCTACCATAAAACACTGATCTTTAGATTGATAACACAATTGCTGTTTTATTCGTTGGTTCATATACACCTAATGAGATTGCTATTTTAATTTTCATTGTTAAGACACACTTAAATTCCTAATACTTAAAAATGTATATGAAAAATTTATTTTCACAAATCGATATACCTATTTTTTGAATAGTAGTATGCATATTGCTTTACAAAATGACAGTGTAAAAATGGCATTCAGATTCCCTTTTCTAAGATGCTTGAACATTTTTATTTTTACTGATTAGAATTTTAATTGATATTAGTCAACAAGGAGAAACAATGAGGAACTTACACAGGAGTGTCAGTTGTATTGAAAGATTAGGAGTGAATGTTTTATCTTGTAAAAAGATATCTCAGCCCCTAGGATGGTCTACAGAAATGACAATAAGCTCCAATTCTATATATTTTAATTTTTTATTTTTTCTGTTTCTCTGTCTCCTGTCTTTTCCTGTGCATTCTCTCTTTTACTCCCAACCTCTCTTGTTTATTTCTTTGGATCCATCAAAGTTGGAAATTGAAAAGTATTTCTGATATATTATGTAGTATGAGTTCTGAAATCTTTGTGAATTAAATTCATGAATGCTACCATAGTGATTTTGTTAAGGTGTGGCTTTTGATTACATGTTCTTCAAGCTAGGGTTATGGGAGTCAGCTAGTAGGTAGGCTTAGTTTGATTGTCCTACTTTAACATTTGTTTTCCCTTCTTGAAATAACTTTCATGAAGTTAGATACAGGCTTTTGTACAGGATCATTTTGTGGGAAATGGTGGGTCTGAAAAGTAAGCCATTGGTAGTGATAAAAGCAGAGAGAAAATGAAAAAGAAAAAAAGGTAGGAAAGATGTGTCTTTTAGCCAAAAAATAGAAGTTTAAAAGACATGAAAGAATGAAATGTCATTTTTTTAGGAGCTATAATTTAGCCATGAACACAGCCACCATTACTCTACAGAAAGGGAAAAAAAGGGGATTCTGTTTTAGAATTTGCTGTATTAAAAACTATTTGAGAAAGAGAACACTTTGCTGAAAATTGAAAGTTATTGGCAAACATTCAGTGTGAGGATATGTCGAAGTACCACCCGAGTAAAAACAAATTAAGTGTAGTCTTGAGTCAAACATATTGTTTCTTCCAAAATTTAGATTAAATTAGTTTCATATGAGTGTTTTCTTTTTTTCTTGAGACAGGGTCTTGCTCTGCTGCCCAGGCTGGAGTGCAGTGGCATGATCATAGCTCACTGTAGCTTTAGCCTCCCAGGCTCAAGTGATCCTCCCACTTCAGCCTCCTGAGTAGCTGTTACTACAGGCACATGCCACTACACTTGGCTAATTTTTAATTTTTTTTTGTACAGTTGGGGGTCCCACTATGTTTCCCAGGCTGGTCTGGAACTCCTGGACTCAAGCGCCTCCAGCCTCCGGCTCCCAAAGTGCTGGGATTACAGGCATGAGCCACTACACCCAGCCAATTTTACATGTTGATAACAATCTTGCTGAACTTATTGTTTCTTTTAACTTATAGGTTGTTCTTCCTGGGATTACCAAGTAAACGTCCTTTGCAGTAGTGATAATTTTTCTTTCTTTTCAGTCTAAGATTTTGCCTTTTTCTCTGATTGTGTAAAGTTATCACTTCTAAAAGAATACTCTCAGCATGTATTACGTGATTACATACTTTTTCTTCGTATATTAATAAGATGAAGTATATTAATTGAATGCTCAATATTGAATTAATCTTGAATTTCTGGAATATGTTATATAATTCTATTTTTTTAAATGAGTTATCATGAAAAATTTTAACCATACAGAAAAGTTGAAATTTATTCGGTGGAAATCTGTATATCCTCTGTCTTAATTTAACAATTAACATTTTGCTATATCTCCTCTTTTTTTTTTTTGTTAGACCACTTGAAGCTATTTTCGAGAATACAGATTCCAATACAACCACAAAAACCTTACCACATCTAAGAAAATTAATACTGATTCTATATTATGTAATATCTGTTCTTTATTTAAGTTTCCCCAAATATCCCCAAAATATCTTTTATAGCTTTCATTTTTTTCCAAACCAGGCAAGGTTTATACATTCATTGCATGTGGTTATGTCTCTTTCATCTCTTTCAATCTAGAATAGCCCACCCCATCATCTTTTCTTCTGTTGGACAGTTATACGAATATGCAGAGGTGATGTCTTATTTTTCACTACAGAAAAAGCACTCATAAATATGTATAAATGTATATCAATCATAATGCTTGAGAAGGAATGGGCATTGGACTCATACCTCTGCACTCTGGCTTGAAGGAAGATGAAAAGTTTGTAGATACAACAGAGGAAATGATAATATAGAGAAGTCCAGGAGGTACAAAGTCTATGAGACAAAGATAGAAAGTAGAGGAATGTGATACAAAGGGAGAAGTAAAACCTTTGAACTTTGGAGCTATATAATAAATGTTAAGATTCTTAATAGTGCGGTTGTGAAGCAGGGCAATAGTGAAGAGGAATACTGAAGAAATTATAGGAGTTTTAAAAATGATTACAAGATGTATCCTATGTAGAGAGAATATTACAATTTCTGGTGAAAACTATCAGATATAAGGGGATATTCTCCAGAACCAAAAGGTAAAAGAAAACACTTCATTGGCACTATGTAGAAGAAATGGATTGTAATTATCCACCACTGCACCTGCCAGCCACGAATGGCTGTTTAAACTTCAGTTAAACTAGTTAAAATTACATAAAATAAAAAATCTAGGCCCTCAGTCACACTGACCACATTTCAAGTGCTCAATAGCTATACATAGCTAGTGGCTACCATATTAGAGTGTTTTCATCATCGAAAAAAGTTTAACTGGCCATCACTGCAATAGATTCAATATAAAGGTATGCTGGCTTTTAGGGTACACATTCAAGGTTTGGTAGGGAGCCTTTTAAAACTGATCAAAATCCTTGATATTTAGTCTGGATGAATCACATAGGGGATAATGACAGTGAGGAAGAGAACACAGAACCGTATTTAGAGTCCTCAGAAAAAATCTGGATGTGCTGGGAATAATAGGGGTGTGTGTGTGTGTGTGTGTTACTCCTTATTGTTGATTGACACAGTGGAACAATGAAGGAAGATAGTAGAAAACAAGTAATCTAGTTTTACCTGTGCTCTTCTGTCTTGCAAGGTAGAGGGCTAAGCCTTTGATCCAGGCTGGAGGCCCTGAAACTGGGATTGATAGAGTGTGCTTATTACTATGGCCCTGAACTGAAGCCCAGTTGAGGGCGGCCTGGGAAGCAAGGCATGAACACAGCCTTGATAAACAAAATGAGTAAAGGATACACAGTTAAGAGCCAAAAAGAGAATAGCCTGAACATGTAGAAGGAAACTAAAGCTACAAGGGAGTTAGAAGCTTGTTGAAGTGAGTGTTTTGGGGGTTTTCTGTGAATTAATAATTTTGAAGAGGAAACAGACCTGGTGCGTGGGGCACATTTTCGCAGAGATCACAAAGAAAAGAAGACCTCTTTTGTACATATTTTCTTTCAGTATTTTTGGGCAAGGAGAATGATGTACTTTTTACTGACAAGAGTACAACTAAAGTTGCCATTAACAGAAATAAAGCCCAGTTATCATAAAGGAACTGAAGTCCAAGATTAAAGAAGATTATAGAAAAGTACTTGATTGATTGTTCATAAACATATTCAAATATCCCAATACAGATGAATTTTGTCCTAGGGTATTGAGATAATTTACAAAGGAGATTAGCAAACAGACTATATATTTTTTTAAGACACTACAGAGGAGGAGAGAGGTTCTGGAATACTACATGCCATTCTGATTTTCAGAAGGGAGAAATGAAGGTTCCACAAACAATAAATCAATTTGTTTGACATTGACCTTAGAAAAGATTAAAGGGGTGGGTTTTGATCATCTGAGAGAGATAGTAGTAGTCACTAAGAAAAGATTAAAGGAGTGGGTTTTGAACACCCGAGAGAGGTAGTCATGGTCATTAGGAGTTAGTATGGGCTCATGGTGCATAATTGTGACAGATTGACTTCTCAAGTCCACCATGTACTAGCTGTGCAACATTGAGTAATTTGCTTCATCTATCTGGGTCTCAGCTTTCTTATCTTTAAAATGAAAATAAAAATAATATCTATTACATAGGCTCATAATAAAGAATAAATGAATTTATATTTGTAAAACATTTAGAACAAAATGTGATACATAAAAAGCACAATGTCAGTGATAGATAAATAGCTAGAGAGAGACCAACAGGCTGCCTTCTTTTTTTTTTTTTTAAGATGGAGTCTTGCTCTTTCGCCCAGGCTGGACTGCAGTGGCGCAATCTTGGCTCACTGCAAGCTCTGCCTCCCGGGTTCACGCCATTCTCCTGCCTCAGCCTCCCCAGTATCTGGGACTACAAGCAGGCGCCCTGCCACCATGCCCGGCTAATTTTTTGTATTTTTAGTAGAGACAGGGTTTCACCGTGTTAGCCAGGATGGTCTCGATCTCCTGACCTCGTGATCCGCCCGACTGGGCCTCCCAAAGTGCTGGGATTACAGGCGTGAGCCACTGCACCCGGCCACAGGCTGCCTTCTTTAATCAAACTTGTAGCTCAGTGGATTGAAACAGCTAATGTGCGTAGACTATAGCAGCTCTTTTTTAAAAAAATTGAGGTGAAATTTGCATAGCCTAAAATTAACCATTTTAAAGTATACAATTCAGTGCCATATAGTATACTTAGTGTTGTGTAACCATCACCTTTATTTAGTTCTATATTTTTGTCACCCCAAAAGGGAACTCCATATCCATTCTGCAGTAACTCCCTATTCCCCCCCCACCCTAGTTCCTGGCAACCACTAATCTGCTTTGTGTTTCTGTAGATATACCTATCCTGATATTTCATATAAATGGACACATGCAATATTTGACCTTTTGAGTCTGATGTCTTTTACTTTAGCATAATGTTTTTGGGGTTCGTCCACATTGTAGCATGTGTCAGTACTTCATTCCTTTTTACGGCAGAAGAATATTTCACTCTATGGGTATACAACATTTGGTTTATCCATTCATCTGTCAGTGGACACTTGAGTTGCTTCTACCTTTTGGCTTTTTTAAATAATGCTACTATGAATATGGGTGTATAAGTATCTCTTCAAGTCCCTGCTTTAAATTCTTTTGGGTATAGACACAGAGGTAGAACTGCTGGATAATAAAGTATTGTAGGCCCCTCTTATATGCAGTTTTTGCTTTTGACAGTTTCCATCACTTACGATCAACTGTGGTTCAAAAATATTAAATGAAAAATTCCAGAAATAAACAATTTATAAGTTTTAAATTATGTGCCATTCTAAGTAAGTTGCGTGATGAAATCTTCCACTATATAGCTTTGTCCCTCTGACCTGGGTTGTGAATCATCCTTTTGTTCAGTGTATCCACACTGCGTGTGCCACCTGCCCCTTCGTCATTTAGTAACTGCCTCGGTTATCAGATTGAAAAAACATAGTACATACAGGGTTTGGTACTATTCGTGGTTTCAGGCATCCTGGGGTTTTGGAACATATACCCCATAGATAAAGGGGGGACTACAGTAATAGGTTCTTAATTTTATGAGGAACCATCATTACTGTTTTCCATAGTGGTTGCAAGATTTTACATTCCCACTATCAGTGCATAAGGGTTCTGATTTCTCCATACTTGGTGGTCACGAACATTTGTGATTTTCTTGTGTTTTGTTTTGTGCTTTGGATAGTTTGTTCTAATAGGTGTGAAGTGGTATCTTACTGTGGTGTTGATTTACATTTCCCTAATGATTAGTGTGTTCAACATCTTTTTATGTGCTTATTGGTCATTTTTATATAGTCTTTGGAGAAAATGTGTCTAAGTCTTTACCCATTTTAAAATTAGTTTTTTTGTTGCTGTTGATTTGTATAAGTTCTTTGTATATTCTGGATTTTAACTCCTTATGAGATATTTTTGTCCATTTTAAAATTGGAGTTATGAGAATTGATCATATATTCTGGATACTTGAGCCTTATCAGATGAATATTTTCCAAGTGTTTTCTCTCATTCTCTAGGTTGTCTTTTCATTTTATTGATAGTGTCCATTGGTGTAGAAAATATTTTACTTGTTACGAAGTCCAGTTTATTTTTTCATTTGTTGCTTGAGCTTTTGGTATCATGTCTAAAAATCCACTTTCAGACCCAAGGTCATGAGGATTTACAAATCCCTGTGTTTTCTTCTAAGGTTTTATAGTTTTAGCACTTACATTTAAGTCTTTCATCCATTTGGTGTTGAGTTTTTAAAATTTTATTTTTTAATTGACAAATCATAATTGTACATATTCATGGGATACATAGTGATGTTTTGATACATATATAGTGACAAATCAGGGTAATTAGCATATCTGTAATATCAAACGTATCTTTTTTTATGTTGGAAATGTTCAATATCCTCCTCCTAGCTATTTGAAATGATGTATTATTGTTAAGTGTAGTCATCCTACAGTGGTATAGAACACTTGAATTTATTCCTCTTTTTTTTTTTTTTTGGTGGTGTGAGGTAGAGTTTGGATTTCAGATTTGCTGTGGCTATCCAGTCGTCCCAGTACTGTTTGTTGAAGAGATCAGTTTTTTTTTAATTAAATTTTTTTTTTATTATACTTTAAGTTCTGGGATACATGTGCAGAACATGCAGGTTTGTTGCATAGGTATACATGTGTGATGGTGGTTTGCTGCACCCATCAACTTCTCACCTACATTAGGTATTTCTCCTAATGCTATCCCTCCCCTAGTCCCCCATCCCCCAACAGGCCCTGGTGTGTGATGTTCCCCTCCCTGTGTCCATGTGTTTTCAGTGTTCAACTCCCACTTATGAGTGAGAACATGCGGTGCTTGGTTTTCTGTTCTTGTGTTAGTTTGCTGAGAATGATTGTTTCCAGCTTCATCTATGTCTCTGCAAAGGATATGAACTCTTCCTTTCATATGGCTACATAGTATTCCATGGTGTATATGTGCCACATTTTCTTTATCCAGTCTATCATTGATGGGCGTTTGGGTTGGTTCCAAGTCTGCTATTGTGAGCAGTGCTGCAATAAACACACTTGTGGATGTGTCTGTATAATAGAATGATTTATAATCCTTTGGGTATATACCCAGTAATGGGATTGCTGGGTCAAATGGTGCTTCTGGTTTAGATCCTTCAGGAATTGCCACACTGTCTTCCACAATAGTTGAACTAATTTATACTCCCACCAACAGTGTAAAAGCGTTCCTATTTCTCCACATCCTCTGCAGCATCTGTTGTTTCCTGACTTTTTAGTGATCGCCATTCTAACCAGCGTGAGATGGTATCTCATTGTGGTTTTGATTTGCATTTCTCTAATGACTAGTGATGATCAGCTTTCTTTCATATGTCTGTTGGCTGCATAAATGTCTTCTTTTGAGAAGTGTCTGTTCATATCCTTTGCCCACTTTTTGATGGGTTGTTTTTTCTTGTAAATTTGTTTAAGTTCTTTGTAGATTCTGGATATTAGCCCTTTGTTAGATGGATAGATTGTAAAAATTTTCTTCCATTCTCTAGGTTGACTTTTTACTTCTTTTGCTGTGCAGAAGCTCTTTAGTTTAATTAGATCCCATTTGTCAATTTTGGCTTTTGTTGCCATTGCTTTTTGTATTTTAGTCATGAAGTCTTTGCCCATGCCTATGGCCTGAATAGTAGGTATTGGCTGGGTTTTCCTCTAGGGTTTTTATGGTTTTAGGTCTAACATGTAAGTCTTTAGTCCATCTTGAGTTAATTTTTATATAAGTTGTAAGGAAGGGGTCCAGTTTCAGTTTTCTGCATATGGCTAGCCAGTTTTCTCAACACCATTTATTAAACAGGATATCCTTTCTCCATTGCTTGTTTTTGCCAGGTTTGTCAAAGACCAGATGGTTGCAGATATATGGTATTATTTCTGAGGCCTCTGCTCTGTTCCGTTGGTTGATACCTCTGTTTTGGTACCAGTACCATGCTGTTTTGGTTACTGTAGCCTTGTAGTATAGTTTGTAGTCAGGTAGCGTGATGCTTCCGGCTTTGTTCTTTTTGCTTAGGATTGACTTGGCTATGCAAGCCCTTTTTTGGGTTCCATATGAAATTTAAAGTAGTTTTCTCTAATTCTGTGAAGAAAGTCAATGGTAGCTTGATGGGGATAGCATTGAATCTATAAATTACCTTGGACAGTACGGCCGTTTTCACAATATTGATTCTTCCTAACCATGAGCGTGGAATGTGTTTCCATTTGTTTGTGTCCTCTCATCTCCTTGAGCAGTGGTTTGTAGTTCTCCTTGAAGAGGTCCTTCACATCCCTTGTAAGTTGGATCCCTAGGTATTTTATTCTCTTTGTAACAATTGTGAATGGCAGTTCACTCGTGATTTGGCTATTTGCCTCTTATTGGTATATAGGAATCCTTGTGATTTTTGCACATTGATTTTGTATCCTGAGACTTGCAGAAGTTGCTTATCAGCTTAAGAAGATTTTGGGCTGAGATGATGGGTTTTTCTAAATATAGAATCATGTCATCTACAAACAGAGACAATTTGACTTCCTCTCTTCCTATTTGAATACCCTCTATTTCTTTCTCTTGCCTGATTGCCCTGGCCAGAACTTCCAATACTGTGTTGATTAGGAGTGCTGAGAGAGGGCATCCCTGTCTTGTGCTGGTTTTCAAAGGGAATGCTTCCAGTTTTTGCCCATTCAATATGATATTGGCTCTGGGTTTGTCATAAATAACTCTTATTATTTTGAGATACGTTCCATCGACAGCTAGCTCATTCAGAGTTTTTAGCATGAAGGGGTGTTGAATTTTGTCGAAGGCCTTTTGTGCATCTATTGAGATAATCATGTGGTTTTTATCATTGGTTCTGCTTATGTGATGGATTACATTTATTGATTTGTATATGTTGAACTAGCCTTGCATCCCAGGGATGAAGCCTGCTTGATCATGGTGGATAAGTTTTTTGATATCCTGCTGGATTCGGTTTGCCAGTATTTTATTGAGAATTTTTGCATCGGTGTTCATTAGGTATATTGGCCAAATTTTCTTTTTTTGTTGTGTCTCTGCCAGGTTTTGGTATCTGGATGATGCTAAACTCATAAAATGAGTTAGGGAGGATTTCCTCTTTTTCTGTTGATTGGAATAGTTTCAGAAGGAATGGTACCAGCTCGTCTTTGTATCTCTGGTAGAATTGAGCTGTGAATCTGTCTGGTCCTGGACTTTTTTTGGTTGGTAGGCTATTAATTACTGCTTCAATTTCAGAACTTGTTATTGGTCTATTCAGGGATTTGACTTCTTCCTGTTTTAGACTTGGGAGGATGTATGTGTCCAGGAATTTATCCATTTCTTCTAGATTTTCTAGTTTATTTGCATAGAGATGTTTATAGTACTCTCTGATGGTAGTGTGTATTTCTGTGGGATCAGGGGTTATATCCCCTGTATCATTTTTTATAGCATCTATTTGATTCTTCTCTCTTTTCATCTTTATTAGTCTGGCTAGCAGTCTGTCTATTTTGGTAATGTTTTCAAAAAACCAGCTCCTGGATTCATTGATTTTTTGAAGGATTTTTTTGTATCTCTATCTCGTTCAGTTCTGCTCTGTTCTTAGTTATTTCTGGTCTTCTGCTAGCGTTTGAATTTGTTTGCTCTTGCTTCTCTAGTACTTTAAATTGTGATATTAGTGTATTGATTGTAGATCTTTTCTGCTTTCTCTTGTAGGCATTTAGTCTGTAAATTTCTCTCTAAACACTGCTTTGGTTGTGTCCCAGAGATTCTGGTATGTTGTGTCTTTGTTCTCATTGGTTTCAAAGAATTTATTTATTTCTGCCTTAATTTCATTATTTACACAGTAGTCATTCAGGAGCAGGTTGTTCAGTTTCCACGTAGTTGTGTGGTTTTGAGTGAGTGTCTTAATCCTAAGTTCTAATTTGATTGCACTGTGGCCTGAGAGACTGTTATGATTTCCATTCTTTTTCATTTTCTGCAGAGTGTTTTACTTCCAATTATATGGTCAATTTTAGAATAAATGTGATGTGGTACTGAGAAGAATGTATATTCTGTTGATTTGGGGTGGGGAGTTCTGTAGATGTGTATTAGGTCTGCTTGGTCTAGAGCTGAGTTCAAGTCTTGAATTTCCTTGTTGATTTTCTGTCTCATTGATCTGTCTAATATTGTCAGTGGGGTGTTACAGTCTCCCACTATTATTGTGTGGGAGTCTAAGTCTCTTTGTAGGCCTCTAAGACTTGGCATTATGAATCTGGGTGCTCGTGTATTGGCTGCATATATATTTAGGATAGTTAGCTCTTCTTGTTTCATTGATGTGTTTACCATTATGTAATGCCCTTCTTTGTGTCTTTTGAGCTTTGTTGGTTTAAAGTCTGTTTTATCAGAGACTAGTATTGCATTTTTTTTTTGCTTTCCATTTGCTTAGTAAATATTCTGCTATCCCTTCTTGAGCCTATGTGTCTTTGCATGTGAGATGGGTCTCCTGAATACAGCACATCAATGGGTCTTGACTCTATTCAATTTGCCAGTCCATGTCTTTTACTTGGGGCATTTACCCCATTTACATTTAAGGTTAATATTGTTATGTGTGAATTTGATCCTGTCATTATGATGCTAGCTGGTTATTTTGCCTGTTAGTTGATGCAGTTTCTTCATAGTGTCGATGGTCTCTACAATTTGGTATGTTTTTGCAGTGGCTGGTACTGGTTGTTCCTTTCCATGTTTAGTGCTTCCTTCAGGAGCTCTTGTAAGGCAGGCCTGGTGGTGACAAAATCTCGCAGCATTTGCTTGTCTGTAAAGCATTTTATTTTTCCTTTGTTAATCAAGCTTTAGTTTGACTGGATATGAAATTATGGGTTGAAAATTCTTTTCTTTAAGAATGTTGAATATCGGCCCCCACTCTTTTCTGGCTTGTAGAGATTGTGCCAAGAGATCTGCTGTTACTCTGATGGGCTTCCCTTTGTGAGTAACCCAAACTTTCTCTCTGGCTGCCTTATCATTTTTTCCTTCATTTCAGCCTTGGTGAATCTGACAATTATGTGTCTTGGGGTTGTGCTTCTTGAGGAGTATCTTTGTGGTGTTCTCTGTATTTCCTGAATTTGAATGTTGGCCTGCCTTGTTAGGTTCAGGAAGTTCTCCTGGATAATATCCTGAAGAGTGTTTTCCAACTTGGTTCCATTCTCCCCATCACTTTCAGGTGCACAAATCAAACGCAATTTGGTCTTTTCACAGAGTTCCATATTTCTTGGAGGCTTTGTTCGTTCCTTTTCATTCTTTTTTCTCTAATCTTCTTACTTTATTTCATCAAGTTGATCTTCAATCTCTGATATCCATTTTTCTGCTTGATGAGTTCAGCTATTGATACTTGTGTATGCTTCATGAAGTTCTTGTGCTGTGTTTTTCAGCTCCATCAGGTCATTTATGTTCTTCTCTAAACTGATTATTCTAGTTAGCAATTCGTCTAACCTTTTTTCAAGGTTCTTAGCTTCCTTGCTTTGGGTTAGAACATGCTCCTTTAGCTCAGAATCGTTTGTTATTACCCACCTTCTGAAGCCTACTTCTGTCTGTTTGTCAAACTCATTCTCTGTCCAATTTTGTTCCCTTGCTGGTGAGGAGTTGTGATCCTTTGGAGGAGAAGAGGCGTTGTGTTTTTTGGAATTTTCAGCCTTTTTGTGCTGATTTCTCCCCATCTTTGTGGATTTATCTACCTTTGGTCTTTGATGTTGGTGACCTCTGGATGGGGTCTTTGAGTGGACATGCAATTTCTTTCTGCTTGTTAGTTTTCCTTCTAACAGTCAGGCCCCTATGCTGCAGGTCTGCTGGAGTTTGCTGGAGGTCCACTCCAGACCCTGTTTGCCTGAGTGTTGCCAGGAGAGGCTGCAGAACAGTGAAGATTGCTAACTATTCCTTCCTCTGGAAGCTTTGTCCCAGAGGGGCACTCACTAGATGCCAGCCAGAGCTCTCCTGTATGAGGTGTCTGTCGATTCCTGCTGAGAGATTTCTCCCAGTCAGGAGGCACGGGGGTCAGGGACCCACTTGAGGAGGCAGTCTGTCCCTTAGCAGAGCTTGAGCGCTGTGCTGGGAGATCTGCTGTTCTCGTCAGACCTGGCAGACAGGAACGTTTGTTTGCTGAAATTGTGCCCACAGCTGCCCCTTCCTCCAGGTGCTCTGTCCCAGGGAGATGGGAGTTGTATTTCTAAGCCCCTGACTGGGGCTGCTGCCTTTATTTCAGAGATACCCTGCCCAGAGAGGTGGAATCTAGAGAGGAAGTCTGGCTATAGTGGCTTTGCCAAGATGAAGTGGGCTCCACCCAGTTTGAACTTCCCAGCAGCTTTGTTTATGCTGTGAGGGGAAAACCACCTACTCAAGCCTCAGTAATGGCGGACACCCCTTCCCCCACCAAGTTGGAGCATCTCAGGTCGACTTCAGACTGCTGTGCTGGCAGCAAGAATTTCAAGGCAATGGATCTCAGCTTGCTGTGCTGGCAGCAAGAATTTCAAGGCAATGGATCTCAGCTTGCTGGGCTCCATCAGGGTGGGATCCACTGAGCTAGACCACTTGGCTCCCTGGCTTCAACTCCCTTTCCAGGGTAGTGAACAGTTTTGTCTTGCTGGTGTTCCATGTGCCACTGGGGTATGAAAAGAAATTCCTGCAGCTAGCTCAGTGTCTACCCAAAAGGCTGCCCAGTTTTGTGCTTGAAACCCAGGGCCCTGGTGGCGTAGGTACCAGAGGGATTTTTGTGGTCTGCAGGTTGCGAAGACTGTGGGAAATGCCTAGTATCTGGGCCGCAATGCACCATTCCTCATGGCACAGTCCCTCATGGCTTCCCTTGGCCTGGGGAGAGAGTTCATCGACCCCTTGCACTTCCTGGCTGAGGCGATGCCCCACCCTGTGTCTGCTTGCCCTCTGTGGGCTGGACCCACTAGTCTAACCAGTCCCAGTGAGATGAGCTGGGTACCTCAGTTGGAAATACAGAAATCACCCACCTTCTGCATTGATCTCTCTGGGAGCTGCAGACCAGAGCTGTTCCTATTCAACCATCTTGCCAGCCACTATCAAAGAGATTAGTTTTATATTGTTGAGTGTTCTTAGCACCTTTGTTGAAAATCAATTGACCATAGATATATAGGTTTATTTCTCAATTCTCAGTTTTATACCATTGATCTATATGTCTGTCTTTATGCCATTACCATGATGTTTTGATTACTGTGGCTTTTATAATCAGTTATGGAACCAGCTATGTGAGTCTTATCATACTGTTTCTTTTTTCCTTTCTATTCTTTTTTCTTTGATTTGGCTACTCAATATTCCTTAAAATTCTGTATGAACTGTAGGATCAGTTTTTTCATTTCTGCAAAAGAAGTCATTGGGATTTTGATAGGAATTGCATTGCATTTTTGGTTTGCTTTGGGTGATATTGCCATCTTCACAATATTAAGTCTTCCAAGTCCATGAATGTGAATGTTTTCCCATTTAGTTAGGTCTTCTTTACTTTGTTTCAGCAATGTTTTGTAATTTTCATTGTCAAAGTTTTGTACTGCCTTGATTAAGTTTATTGCTAAGTATTTTATTCTTTTTGATGCCATTGTAAATTCTGTTGTAAAGATGAGTTATTTCATCTATATCTCCCATCTCAGTTCTTTCTCTTAAGATCCCAATGTGCATACACAGAGAATAAAGTAAATTGAGTAGCAGATTTAGTTCTAAGCATCCTGAAAGGCTGGCAAAAGGGAAATGAGGTAGGGAAGCAGGGTCAGTGTATGTGACTTTCTAACAAAAGAGAAGAACTTTTTTCTGGAACTCAACTCTAGGAGAAAATTATTACGAGAACTTTTGCATTAGGGACATGAAATAACATTTTAAGGATAATTTTGATGTTTTATAGGAAACATTTTTAATATTGACAATGAATAAAAGCCCAGGGGATAGGGTTATAATTTAGCTCAGTCATATAGTATAATTGTTCTTTAAGTGTTTATCCTTTTCATTAATTTATAAGCTCTATGAAAATAGCTTTTTCGTTTTTTGTTTTTATTTTATAGAGACAGGGTCTCTCTATGTAGCCCAGGCTGGTCTTGAACTCCTGAGATCAAGCGATCCTCCCACCTCGGCCTCCCAAAGCACTGGGATTATAGGCGTGAGCCACTGCACCGGCTGAAGGTAGTTTTTTTGGAGGGAGACTGTGTATTGTTCTTTTCACATTCCCTAGAGCAAGTGCCTCACAAGCTGTTTATAAAAATAATTTTTTTTCTGAATTCTGTAATTAAATATCTGTGAAATTTATAAACTGACTTTGAATTTTTAGTGGTTCTTTAAAACTTTATTTCTTGATTCAGAGAAAGGATACTGTATCTGGATAATCATCTATTTTTAAGGTTTTGATTTTTTGCTTGAGTCTTGTTTGTGATCTAACTATATTGATTAAGTTATTATACATACACACACACACAGCAGATCTAATATGGCATTTTTTTTACCACATACTTTTCCTGTTCCTGTTGTGGATCAACCATTATTTCTTTGTATTTAGCTACATAAAAAAACTATCAAGAAATATATTAAAATGTACTTTTAGAAATATGGATTTCTGCTCACTGTCATTTGTCAACTTTAATGTTAGACAGCTACTAGTTAGCTGGAATTCAGTGCCAAATGAAGTCAGAGGTGGATAGGAATTTTATTATGTATATTTTTATTATTTTCCTTCTCCTTTTATTTTTCCTCCTTTCCTCGCTATACTTTTTCCCTTCAACATTTTTTTTCCACCTTCCCTGCCTGTGCCCATCTAAAGTACATACAAGGATTGTTTAGCCTGTTTGACAGGAAAAGGAAAAGAATTAATGTATATTGGCTGGATTCTCTTGGAATTTTGTGAGATCAGGGACCTGAATCTGAATCAGGTAACATCCATGATAGTTATTCCACATCCCCATTTGCTATCTGATTCAGATTCAGGTCCCTAATAACATAGCATCCATGATAGTTATTCCATATCCCCACGTTCTATGTTATGTTGTCCAGCTCTTCCCTTCAGGACTGAAAGATTTATTTCCCCAGCTGCTAGGAAGATTGTCCACTGACAGGTCCATCAGGAAGCCCTCTCATAAAATTGTCGAAATGTCTAACGAGAGCTGTCTTGGCCAGGTGCGGTGACTCATGCCTGTAATCCCCTCACTTTGGGAGGCCAAGGCCGGTGGATCAGTTAAGGTCAGGAGTTCGTGACCAGCCTAGCCAACATGGTGAAACCCTGTCTCTACTAAAAATACAAAAATTAGTTTGGCGTGGTGGCATTCACCTGCAATTCCAGCTACTCGGGAGACTGAGGCACAAGAACCAAGAAGGCAGAGGTTGCAGTGAGCCGAGATCGCACCAGTGCACTCCAGCCTGGGTGATGGAGTGAGACTCTGTCTCAAAATAAAATAAAAATAAAAAATAATAAAATAAAGCTGTCTTTAGAAAGCTAATGCCCTTTTTCTAGGGCAGCTCACATTAAGTGACTTGTTGATTTGATGCTGTAAAGCCTTCACCCTCTCTCAACCCAATTTAGGACAACTCTGAATGGATGTCTTAGTTGCCCTTTTCTAGTTACTAGACTAGGATGTTTTAAAAGCTGAGGATAAAAACTTACCTAAATGTTTTTGTATTCTTTTGCTAATGAGAAATAATCTTTCACTGGTGTCATATTTTGAGATATTTGAAAGCTATCTTTAGGCTCATTGAGCTGTCACTTAAAATATTAAGCATTACATAACATTAAAAAAATGGAATAGTGGCAAGAGTATGACCCAGAAAGCATGAGTGAGGCTGAAAAGAATATGAGGATCCTTTCGATGGTAATTTTGGAAGATCCTATTTGAAATGACGAACTTAATTATGTAGAATTTCATTTCCATCTCTATGGCTTTAGTCACTGTTACAGGACATTTTTGCATCACTATAAAGGAATACCTGAGACTGGTGATTTATAAAGAAAAGAGATTTAATTGGCTCATAGTTCTGCAGGCTGTACAGGAAGTGTGGTGCCAGCATCTGCTCCTGGCGAGTGCCTCAGTAAGCTTACAATCATGGTGGAAGGCAAAGGCGGAGGAGGTGTGTCACATGGCGAGAGCCAGAGCAAGCGTTGGAGGAGGTGCCATGCTCTTTTAAACAACGCAATCTTGCCAGAACTCATCACCAAGGAGATGATGCTAACCCATTCATGAAGGATCCAGCCCCGTGATCTAGTCACCTTCCAGCAGGCCCCACCTTCAACTTTGGGAATCACACTTCAGCATGAGATTTGGAGGGATAAACAACCAAACCATATCAGTCACTCTATTTTGTTTCAGAGTGAATGACACTTACAGAATCATAGTATTGTAAAGCCCTTTGATTTGCCATTTTTGACTAGATTTACACAACATAAAACAAATGTCAAAGCCTCAACACTGTAAAAAATAATATAACATGAAAGTGAGTGAGTGCTAGGAAGAGTAAGTGCTGTCATGTCTTTCTCCCATAGAGAAGACAGTCAGAAGATACCCTAAACAGAATCTGTTATTCATTGTGGTTGACTCCAGGGGATAGGGACAAAGGGAAGTGTATAGTTTTCATTTTAAGCCTTTATGTGCTGTATAAAGTTTTTGAAGAAGCATATCGTGTGCATAATCCCTAAAAAATCAAGCAACCAAAATGTAGTGGTGATGGTGGGATGTGTGTGTATTGCGGGGGGGGGGGGAAGGGGAGAATGGTTTAAAAATTAATTCATTTAAAATCTTTCTTATTTTTTAACTTCCATATTTTGAATCAAATTATTTGCAAAAATAATGGGTTGTTTTATAAACACATGTAATATACATATTTAAGTAGCAGGTGTTTCATAAATACCTTTTTATAGAAGTGCACACATTTTTGTGTTTCAGAATTTGAAAGCCCCTTTGAAGAAATAGTCACTATTTGACTCACCACATATGTAATGACAAGAAATTTACAAGTATAATTAGATTTTTAGTGATTAAATTGTGCATATAATAATTTTACCAACATAGTATAGCATTTCCTTTAGCATTTATTATATTGTAAATGAGTGTTATAAGCGAGTTATAACCTAAATTCTTTAATGTAACCTAGTTCTTTAACATAATCTAAATTGTTTAATATAGGCATAGGCCTATAATATTAGTAAGAATAGATCATATGGTTTGGAATTATTTTAAAATGTTGAGGATTATTTCAGATCTTATTACTGTAATTCCCTATTTGTGATGGGTAGTCATTCTGTGACCTATTAATTGTTCTCTTGGATATGTAGCTGTTCAGATTGGCCGCAGCTGTTTTGATTTGAGGCAGATGGCCTGAAGAAGCAGCATTCATAAATTAAATCACAATTATTTTTTCTATGTATTTTTAAATCATTCTCAGAGACCTGAAGGCTTTTCAGCACAGAGTTAATTTCAAATTCATAATATTCTTTGAATTTTCACATAATATATTAACCTGATTTTTGTATAACAATATTCTTTTCATTTTTGTGAAATACATAACTGCTAATTTATCTTAACATAGACATGAGCTAAAGAGACCCTAATTATATTTTTACACAAACCTTATACAGTTATTTAAATTCTGACCCAAATAGCAGAATTGTTATTACATTGATTCTTTAATCATTTCAAAATAGGAACAATTATTTCCAATGGAATTCTCACTTTCTAACTTATTTAGTTCTCTTTTTCATTCATTATGGTTTTGGAAAGTACCTAAGACAGCTACATTTATTAACTACACTATAGTTAAGGTAAAAAGATAATGGTCTTTCTCTTCATTGTTGAAATATCCATACTAAAATGATACTATTAAAAAAGAGCTAACTTCATTTTAAGGAGTGGTCTATAGCCTTTTTTCTTTTCTTTTTTTTTTTTTTGAGACAGAGTTTTGCTCTTTTGCCCAGGCTGGAGTGCAGTGGCGCAGTCTTGGCTCACTGCAGCTTCCACCGCCTGGGTTCATGTGATTCTCATGCTTCAGCCTCCCAAGTAGCTGGGATTACAGGTATGTACCACCGTGCCTAATTTTTGTCTTTTTAGTAGATTCGGGGTTTTGCCGTGTTGCCTAGGCTGGTCTCAAACTCCTGGCCTCAAGTGATGCACCCGCCTCGGCTTCCCAAAGTGCTAGGATTACAGACATGAGCCATCCATGCCTGGCCAATAACTTTCTATTTTTGTATAAAACTTTTTTTTAAAACATAGATTAGTACATACGTAAATGAAAAGTAATAGAATATTCATGTTGAAAGAGAAGTGAAGATCATCTAGTCTGGCCTTTCAGTGCTTGAATTTCCTTAAACACATTAACTAAATAGTAAGCTAGCTTCTGCAGATATCGATCCAATGATGAATAACGGTATACCTCTGAAGATAATACATTCCATCTTTGGATAGCATTGACAAGTGAAAAGCAAATAGTTACACTGAATCAAAGTCAGCTTCCTTGTGTTTCTTTTTGTTTTTAACCCGTTGGCCCTAGATTCTTTGGGGATATACAGAATGGTTTAAACAGTCTTCCTTATGACAATCATAAAATATTTGAGGAGAGCTTTTATGACTCCACAATCTCTCTTATTGTTCCTGAAGTTTCTTCTCTAAGTAAATACTTTTGGTTCCTTCAGCCATTCTTCATATGTCACAAAGGCCTTCTCTATTATTCAGAATATATTGCAGATGATCTCTACTAGGAGCAGAATCCATGAATAGGATTCAGGAAACCCATGGATTTCAATATTAGTCAGGGTTGTCCAGAGAAATAGAACCAATAGGAGGATATTTACACACACACATCCTCCTATATCCCATAAATATTTATATATTTATTTATATATATTTAAAATTTATATATTTATATATTTAAAATAAATATATCCCATGTATATATGTATCTTTGTGGAAGCTGAGAAGTTTCAAGATCTGCATTTAGCAAGCTGGAGACCTTGGAGAGCCAGTAGTGTAAGTTCCTGTCTGAAAGCTGGTCAGCTTGAGACCCAAGAAGAGAGGATGTTTCAGTCCAGTTCTAAAGCTGGGAAACACCATTGTTGTACCTCAAGCTGTCAGACAGGAAGAATTCCTCCTATTCAGCCATTTGGTTCTATTTAATTGATTGAATGAGGTCCACCAGCAGTAGGGAAAGCAATCTGCTTTACTCAGTGTACTGCTTCAAATGTTAATCTCATCCAGAAATACCCTCATAGATACATCCAGAATAGAATAATGTTTGGACAAATGTATGGGCACCTTGGGACTCAGTCAAGTTAACACATAAAATTAACTATCACAAATATGAAAAATTTGTATCCTTATATTTACTAACTTCTGAATGAGAGGTGAGAGTTTATGATTATTTCAAATCATAAATTTGAAAATTTATGATTGTAAGCAACACACTACTATAGCAAAACCGTGGCTTCACAACAGTAGAAATCACAGATAACTTTATATCCACTATAGTTGTTGCAGATATTGGAAATATTGACATTCATTGGTTCTTAATGTGAATATTATATATAATTTCCTAATTATAAGAACATATATTATTGAATCATGTTTATTTTAATAATATTTATAATGTAGATATGATATAAATTTTATTGACTGGTTTTCTCTGTTTTCTTATGCATTAAATTTTATGCTTTTAAGAATATTATTTTGAAAAGGATCCAGAGGCTTTACTAGACTGCAAAAGGGGTCCATTGTTCAAGAAGTGGTTAAGAACCTTTGGTCTATACTTTTTCTGAAGTGTAATTTTAGAAAGGAATACATTTTATGGGTGTGGCCCATTAACACTGACACGGGAGTAGAGATTATCATCTCCCTGCATCTACATAAAATAAACCAAGATCTCATTCATTTTTTTTAGGCAGCCAGACTGATCACACTAGTTGGAATTAGTCCATCTTTTGATTCTAGCCTGGTCTTTTCAGAATCACTCTGTTAGTGTGTTCCCTGTTCTATGTTTCTGTCATTTACAAATACAATAAGCATGTTCTCTGTATCACAGATTACAAAACCTGGCTGCTCATCAGAATCATCTGAGGAGCTTTAAAAAATAGATTTTTAGTTCCTCCCTCACATTTAGTCAGAAACATTGTGCACCTGGTGATTATGCAAGCTGCCTGGCACTGTTCTGTGAATTCATATTTGGAAATCTCATTTTTTATATAATTTATGTCATTTATAGTAGTATTTTTTTAAATGTTATAGAAGTTAGAATTCTGTAGTGTTGCACTTGCTAAGTCTTTCCAGGTTGACCTGCAGCACCCTGGAGGTTCCAGTGATTATTACTTTATATCATTACTGTAATTCATACTTTTCTGTTTTGTATCAGTTTGTTTCAAGAAATTGAGTGCATCTACCTAATTTCTCTGATATGCCGTCTAATAATAAATCTTGGCAAAAAAGGAAATTGTCACTCATTTTTCTAGTGAGTTGATATAAACTTATAGTAATCACTACCTCTTCACCTGATTTGTCATAAATTATTCCTTAAAACTTGTTTGTAAGCAATTGATATCAGCCGTATTGTTTTGGTTTAAGTTTCCCTAAAAGTCAAGCATGAAACAAGGACAGTAGTTTATTTGGGAAGTGATCCCACAAAGTGGGAATAAGGAAGTGGCCAAGAGTGAGACAGGGAAGAAGGAAATGCCAATATAAGACTATAGTATTGTATGGTAGTTGTGACAGCAGAAGCTAGATTCTGCTGTGACATCCTGAAAAGCATTCAGAAAGCTTCCTAGACTTTCTATCTGAAAGATAGGCAACGAGATTTATCTATCAGCCCTTGTTCTTTATTGGTCAATGATTCCCTCCATCCCTCAACCTGAGAAAGTTAACTCACCCATATTTCCAGGCTGCCCTTGCTAACAGGCTGAGTGGGACATTGTAGTGCCAGTGAAAATCCTGGGACAGAAAGTGGAAAGATGGTAAATGCATGTTTGAAGTGGCAGTCTGTTAATGTGAGGTAAATCTTTCCAGGAAGGTTCACCACAAGTATGACAAAAAGTGGACTGAGGGGCTGTGACATGGGGTATCAGTGGCACTTGCTACACTCATCTTCTGTATTTTAAGAAATCTTTTTTCTTTTTATAAATCAATTACATTTGTTTGTTTCTAAGAGTCTTCAAAGGTTACCAGTAACCTCATGTGCTAGTTTTCTCAGTATCCTGTGACTATAATTCATTCTGACTAAGAACTTGGACGACTTACCTGTCTTGGGCTTTAGTTCTGGCATTACAATGTTTGTTCAAACCTTTTCAGTTTCTGACAGAGAAAACTGGGACAATCTAGGAGTTAAAGAGTTTTACTTTCTCTTTAGTGGTATTATACTTCTGAAATAAGGCTTTGTTGTTGTCATTGTTGTTCTATCTTGGTTTAATCTAGCAAAGAAAAAAAAAGAAAGAAAATTCCTTTTGTTGTCTCTTGAATTTTGCAAGCCATAGGTAATTTTGAGGTTTGGGTTTTTTGAGTTCACTGGTTAACTTCTTTAATTTCTTTTCCTAGTTCTCTTCTGAAGTTCCTCTCTCCTTCAAGTTTTATGCTGTGGAGTCATGGTTGTCTTTTCTGTGAGAACGTTGAAATGTTTTCTTAAATTTTAAGGAGATCCATTGAACATATCTAGACTTTTTCTTTATTTGCGGGCATCACAAACTCTGAGCTGACATGGTCACTCCTTGCATTTTCTCCTTGATTCTGATAAGCCCTGGAATCCTTCATATAGATGTTACTTGTCTTTATACAAGTCAAAGGCTACTGTTATTCAGTCATTTTTGTCCTCCTGCCCCATTCTTACCTTTTTTCTTTTGCCTTACCCCTCTTTTCCACTTCTTCTAAAAGTTATCTAGTATTCTAGTATAATCTGTTGACTTTTGCTTTCTAAACTACCTACTGTTTGCTCTCATTTATTCCATTGCTTTGGGATGCTTATTCAGTGACCATAGCTAAACTGATAAACTACTTAGTCTTCAGGTATTAAGGAATGATAGTGTGTGGAAGTGGTAAGATAACATATTTGTGTTTTGTCAGGAGTCTAGGATCCCTGTTTTTCCTCTTTGTTTCCCTATTCACCATCCATTGGATCATAGGAAAAATTAACTGTTAACGTAAGTGAAAAGTAACTTAGTTCTTTGGAGGGAGAAATACAAAAGTTTTGACTCAGGTGATTTTACAATTACAACTATATTTTCAGTATAGATCTTTTTGAGTGCCTTCCATGAACCACATACTTTATTAGTCACCAAGGATAAAGAAGGCCAGGAATATTGTTATCAAAGAATCTAATAAAAGAGATGGAGATGTAAACAAATACTTGAATTTTAATGTCGAAGTTAAATTGAATGCCCTAAATGATGGACATATTTTTTTGAAATATCTTCTGTAATAACATGATGTTCTGGTAATTCTTGGATTTATAAATTGAATCATTGGGTGTGTGAAGTTGGCATATTATTCTCAGATGTCAATTCTGATTTCTCCATGCTGAAAATTGTGATGGTAAGAATCCAATAGCTTTGATTTCCTTAGATAAATGTTAAACATCTTTTATGTTTAGTGCTGTATGAAGATACAGCACTAAACATCCAGTGCTCTATCTTCAGTATTTTCTACCAGGCAGAAGAATTGTTATTTTTATGCCTCTGTGTTTAAATGATAGAAGTAAGATACTTTAATTGAAAAGAGAATAGAAAACAAAGTATCCCTTTTAGAGGATGAAAGGGGAGCAGAAACTCCTCAGGTTTTTAAATATTTTAGTACATAAAATATACACAACAATTTAAAATCGTTACTTTTCTGGGAAAACTGAAGCACACGCTGGAGATTTTAAAAACTCCGCTTGATGTTAGATGATTAAATAGTGTTTTGCTTTGGAAATTGAAAAGCAAGACTTGTTATAAAAATAGTTCATTCCATACCAATAAAATCTTATTGGCTTGTTTATTTTTATTTTGTAATAAGATAGAGTGAATGTGGAAGCGTGTGTTTTAAGAACTTCTTGTCCTGTTTAGATTATGTTAAATAACATACAACATTTTTTAAAACAGCTTTTATAAACAACTAAGACTTTAGACAAAGGAATATGGGTATGTGATGAGGCTTGACCCAATTAGGTAGGCAAAAACTTTAAAAAGTATTTCATGGCATAGAGGGAGAATTAGTTCACTTTTTATGAATTACGTGTTCTTTTCTGAGTTACATGTATATTTATGGGAATTAAATTTTTAAATAATTGGGTAATTTAATGTGATAATCTAATTTTACCAGCCAGTTTCTTTAGCATTTTAATTTTCACTGTTCCTTAACTCTATATAAATAAACAAATCAAGATAACTCATTATTACTAACATCAATAATACTAACAAATCATGCTAACATTTCTTGAGACGAGTCTCTAGAGTAATATGTAAGCTCTCATGTGTATTATCTCATTTGATGTCTCAATAACCTGAGTGTGTAGATATTATTATTGCTATGTTATAGACGACATTACTTAAAAGAACTCTGTAGTAAATCCTTTGGAAAAATAAATAGCGTTTTGGAATGTGAGCACCCATTCCTCAATTTGTCTATTTTATACATATATACTTTTGTATATGACAATGTTTTGTTAAATATGCTATTTCTAGCCAGGTGCAGTGGTGGGTGCCTTTAGTCCCAGCTACTCAGGAGGCTGAGGTGGGTGGATCGCTTGAGCCCAGGGGTTCAAGTCCAGCCTGGGCAACATTGCAAGGCTCCATCTCTTTAAAAAAAAAAAAAACAACAGCTATTTTTAGGTCTCTTCATCCTTTATTATTTTTATGAATGTTGCCATTATCTTTTGTGTCTGCTCAGACTTGAACTCTATAGGCTCTTTTGGCTTTGCTCCCCTTCTTCTCTTTCATGCCGTCTTCAAACCAGGAAGTTGCACAGTCTTGGAAGGACAATCTCTATAATATTTCTCCCATTATCTGTTGTACTTTTTGAGCTCAGGACTGAGATTGAAATTTTTCTGAATGAGAAGAACCACCCTCAACCGTGATTACTAAACACTGAATGACTTTGGAAATTAACTTTTGTTGCAGACTTGATAATGTGTCTTAATAAATCCATCCTAACGTTACAAGGAATAACAGAGTTTAAATGCAAAAATCATGTTATAGTAAAAGTCATTTTGATGATAGTGAATGTTGTTTGAGTCACAAGTAATGTCAAGCCACTGTAAATGTCACATCTTGTCAAAAGTTAAAACAAGAAGTTAGATGTCCATTCTCACACAAATTTATAGCAGATACATTTTCTAGATAAAATTACAGTTCTAGCAGCAGTTTTCAAACTAAAATACAAGTTAGGGATTTTCCGTATTTCAAAATCTGTTTAACTGTGCAATCAAGGAACTTCCAGGTAGCTGTCAATTGGAAATGATTACTTACAGTGTAATGACCTGCTAAAAGTCAGGAGAAGAATCTAATAGAATTTTATAAATACCTTGTAAGTGAGGAATATACTTAAATAAAATCACATGCCTGTGGACTGGTATCAATATTTGGCAGTGCCTGTCTGCGTGAAAAGACATTTTCAAAAATGAAATATGTAAAATCTCATTACGGATGAACATTAACAGATAAATGTTGATTTTGATGATAGAGAACACCAGCTTTGAGTCCCAATTAAAATGAAATACTCTTTCCCCAAAAGAATTCCATTCTTCTCACTGGAAGACCCACATTACAAAACATTATATTCACATTATTATATTTTGAATTTTGTCAATACAAACTGTATGGAAATATGTTTGTATTGTATTAAGTACCTACATAATAACCTTGATTTTGTCTCTTGGCCATTAAAGTCTAAAATATTTACTATCTGACCCTTATATAAAAAGTTTTCTAACTGTGAGCTAAACAATTATTCATTCTTTTAAGTGAGCTCATGCCTATCAAACACAGAGAAATAAGTCTCTACTGGTACAGTTTCAACTATTAGTGTTGAAAAAATAATTCTACATCATTCCCAGAACAGACTTTAGATGATTATTTACTCCAACTTAACCCATTTTACAATTATTTTATTTTACAATTAAGAATCCTTATTTTACAATTAAGAATCCAAGGTTTAATGGAAGCTAGACATTGGTATAACTGAAAATGGAACTGAGATATTCTCATTTTCCATCTAGTGTTCTTTCTAGTGAACTTTACTTATATGCAAGTGTTTCTTCTGGATACTAAGAATGATAAAAAAGAAATATGAGAAATGGTGTCCATGTCAAGATACATTATAGTCTAGTTGGGGAGTGTATCAGTCAGGGTCCCAGCAAGAATAATACACTCCAATGGACTAGTTGAGGGTCATTTAATGACAGACTATTTATAAAAGGGTGGAGAGAGTTTTGGGAAATAGGCTTTTGCCACCAAAGCCTGAAGAGATAAGGGGTAGCTATAGGAGAGGCCCCTCAAGAGGAGCTGTGGCTTTTGGTGGAGGAATCCAGCTACTGTCAACCCGCGCTGTCCAGAAAGGAGGTGATACCTCACCTATAAATACCTTGACCTCATTCTCCTCCTGCCCTTTCATCTCCTGCTGGTGCCTCCCCTAGTCCTAATCCTGCCAAAAGCCACATGGCAAATAACCTTTGGATGGAGTCAAAAAAGGTTAGCCTCCTAAGGAAAACTGCTAGTTAGAGAGTGGATCTGAAGGGACAAATGGAGAATATCCACCTCAGAGAGCAGGATTACTTGTATGGTAATAGCATATGGTAACACATTCTAAGTGCATGAGCAATCTGGACTACATATACTTAATAGCATACCAACACACAAGTTATCATTTTAAGTGCTTTTCATTTTTAAAAGTACATTCTTTATCTGCACAACAAGTTTAAATCTGCACCACATTCCTTTTTACACTGACATCTGGAACAAAGTTCAGTCTAATTGTAGTTCAGTAGTAGTTCAATTCTAAATTGGTAGGCCACTTCTGCTGCTGCATAAAGTTGTTCCACTGTTTATCAGAAGTAGTGTTTTTTTTTTTTTTTTTTTTGAGACAGAGTCTCACTTTGTTGCCTGGATGGAGTGCAGTGGCGCGATCTCACCTCACTGCAACCTCCGCCTCCTGGGTTCAAACGATTCTCCTGCCTCAGCTTCTAGAGTAGCTGGGACTACAGGTGCATGCCACCACGCCCAGCTAATTTTTGTAATTTTAGTAGAGACGGGGTTTCACCATGTTGGCCAAGATGGTCTCGATCTCTTGACCTCGTGATCTGCCCACCTTGGCCTCCCAAAGTGCTGGGATTACAGGTGTGAGCCACCGTGCCCGGCCACAGATATTGTTTTAAGTGGTTTAGAACTCAGCTTCAGGAGGAGGCTAAGTAGTAAGAAGCCCGGAAGGTAAATAATGCATTGCTATTGTTTATCAGTTGAAAATCCATTATTTTGAGATTTTTATAAACTGGTCATTTCTATAGGATGAAAGAGACTTACATAATAGAGATTCTCAACCTAAAAATAAATTGTGGGTATTGCAGTATAATATTGTTAAAGTTATGGATTTTGTAGTTAGAGAAACCACAGTTTGATTCTGGCTCTGCTACTGCCTTGCCCTGTAAGTCTGGGCAAGTTGCTTAGACTTGCTCAGCCACAGTTTATGTAAAAGTGAGGACAGCCACAAGGTTGTTTCAAGTTTTAAGTGAGATAATGGCATATAGTAAGCCCTTAATAAATGTTAGCTATTATTAGTAGTGTTCATAGATTCTGTAACCAAAATTTCAAATTTATAATGGAACAAGTGATATTTATAGGTTAAATCATTCTACAGATATTTATTAAACAATGATTATGTGCTGCATCCTCACTGTGCTAGATGCTATAATCAAAGTAGGAACAAATCAGACCTCGACCTCCTGGAGACTGACGGTGCATAATTTGCATCTGATTTATATTAATAATTGATGAATTAGTGAACAGTTCCTGTACTGACGTATGTTACTTAGTTATCCTCATTGACCATCAGCATACCAAAAAGACTAGGGTAGTTTAAAATTGTTTTTCTTCAAAATCAAGTTTAATGGGGTTCTTATTTAATATTTCAAAGTACATAATATATTCACATAGTTCAAAATGCAAAAAGTGGAAACAGTCATACGTTGACAATTCTCTTTTGCATTGCTTAGTTCTCAGCTTATCCCACAAAAGTAACCACTGTTCTCAGTGTGTATACATATTCTTTTGGAACATTAAAAAAATTGACATATCACAGTTGTACATATTTTTGTGGTACATGTGATATTTTAATACTTGTATACATTGTGTAACAATCAAATCAGGGTAATTGGGATATCCATCACCTCCAACATTTATCTTTTCTTTGTGTTGGGAACATTACAGTTCTTCTCTGTAGCTATTTTGAAATATACAATAAATTCTTAACTGTAATTTTCCTCTTATCCTATACTAGAACTTATTCCTTCTAGGATTACTTTTTTAGTCTTGTGTTCAAGAATTAGCACAATTTATCATTGTGCTAGACTCTCTAATCACAATAAAACACTAGACTTGTGTATTTGCTTCCTAATAAATGAGCAGCGCTATTAATAGAGGAAAAAGATCACTGAATTAAAAATAGAAGTCTTTAAAAATTCTGTTAGTACACTCATCATTGAAAGACTTTAATTATCATCTGATTTTCCTTTCTATGCCATTTGGAATTATAAATGGTAATTTTTTCTTTGTGTGGCACTACCAAAAGTGCAATGTTTGGGAAAATAAGTTATTTCACATTGAACAGTAGTTACACATCGTGCTCAGTTTAGATAGTATTACTTGAAGCTTGGTTTTGATTTGTCAGTTTCTTTAGCTTATACCTGCCATTTTGTAGTAACAGTCAATTCAGTATTATATTATTCTCAGATTTTTATTATTTTATGCTATTTTTTACATGAACAATTAGTATTTAATGGTCCTTTGTAAAGTTTTTTCTGAAAATGTAGTGTTAATTTGTCTGCATGTTTAAAGTTTATTGGAAAAGTTATTTTGCCTATTCAGAGCAAAACACTTTTAGTACATTTTGTTTTATAAGTATAGGATACCATGATGATCCCTGGGGAATCTGATTTTTTTTAATAGACAAGAGGTTCCCAGTTTGCATTTTTAAATCAAGTTGCTATGGGGCTAGCATCTTTGTTTGCTTAATTTTAAGCACAATTACCATGACAAAACTTACTTATTTAGCAAATGCCTAACAGTGTCAAATATATACTGCTGGCAACTGGACTAATTTCTATCTGACTAATAAAAATCCCAAATAAAAATGGTACATTTTTATTTTAAATGGAAAAAGATTAGTTTCTGAATATAAATTGAGTTTTAAGTTTTTCTTTTTGGTTAATTAAAGTCTACTCTGATGCTTTTTTGTTAATTTTCTTTAATATCTATATCTCCTAAACTTAATATGCAGTTCTAAAATAAAGACAAGTCAGCTGGGTGCGGTGGTTCATGCCTGTAATTCCAGCACTTTTGGAAACTGAGCCTGGCAGATCGCTTGAGCCCAGGAGTTTAAGACCAGTTTGGGCAACATGGTGAGACCCTGTCTCTACTGATTTTATACTTTTTTTTTTTTGAAATGGGGTCTCACTGTATTGCCCAGGCTGGTTTTGAACTCCTGGGCTCAAGTACTACTCCTACCTGGTACTACAGGTATTCACCACCCCACCCAGCTGGTTTTGTACTCTTGATAGGAAAAGAAAAATCAACAAGAAATTCCTTAATACATATTTTAAGTGCTGCTTTAAAAAATTTATCAGTACAGCTTTAGAACATCACACTAGATAATAGTGTTGTACTGTTATTTCCTTTTTAATTTATTAAGAAAAAGGAAGATGCAGGGGAATGAATCTTTATTGAACTTTCCTGGCCTGTTCAAGGAATAGTAGATAAACTGACTTAGCTGGAGGGGAGTGGAGAGGGCCTTGTAGGCTATTGTTAAAACCTTAGGCTTTTACTCAGGTTGAGATGAGAAGTCACTGGAGAGTGTTGAACAAAGAAGTGACATTATGTGACTTAAGCTTTAAGAGGGTTGCTTTGCTCTGTTGAGAATAGATTCTACCTGGGCAAGAAAGGAAGCAAAGAATATTTAGGAGGCTTTGGTAATGATTTGGGCAAGAGAGCATGATGGCTTAGGCTAGAGTGGGAGCAATGAAGATATGATAAGTGTTTATATTCTGTACATATTATGAAAGTAGAGATAACAGGATTTTCCAGTGTGATCTGTGAGAAAGAGGGGAGTTATATTTTTGGCCTAAGCCAAGGTAATGATGGGATTGACACTAACTGAGATGAGGGAAGACTATGGGGAGGAAGGTCAGTTCAGTTTTGGACATGTTAAGTTCAAGATTTCTATTAGACAGCTAACTGGAGATGTTGAGTAGGCTATTGGATATATAATTCTTCAGTTCAGAGAAGAAGATACATATACATTTGTGAGTCATCAGCTTATTGAAGGTATTTACACCCACGAAGCTAAGTGAAATAGAAAAGAGGTCCAAGGGCAGTGGGGGTCACAGCAGTGTTAAAACATCAAAATGGTGAGTAAGACTCAGAGAGGAGACTGAGAAATAGTGTTCAATGAATTAGAAAGAAATCTGGAGAATGTAATACTCCAGAAGCCAAGTGAGAAAAATAATTTCAGGGAGGAAAGAGTGTTAGATTGTGTCAAATGGTGATAGATCAGAAGTATGAAGAGTGAGACTTGACCATTGATTTTAACAACATTAGAGACCTCAAGAACAGATTTAATGAAAAAGTGCCAAAACCTGATTAGAGTCAACTTACCAGAGAATGAAAGGAGAAGAACTAGAAACAACCAATAAAGACAACTCTTTTGAAGAATTTTACAGAGAAATGAGATAGTGGCTGGGTGAAAGTATAATCATGATAAAGGTGTATGTGTGTTTAATGAATGTGAGATGTGAGAAACTGCAGCATGTTTATAATCTAATTGGAATGATTTAGTAGAGAAAAAATGATGATGAGAGAGAAAATTGCTGCTGAAATATCTTCAGGTACAGAAGAGGGAATCGAATCTACTACATTTATGGAAAAGTAGCTGTAGGCTGGAACACAGACAGTTCATCTGTTGTGACAGAATGAAATGCCAGGTATATGGATACAGATATTAGAAGGTAATATGATGATTTGATAAATAAAACCAAGGTCTAGGTAGATACTTTCCATTTTTTGAAAGAAATGTGTTATAAAAATTATTACCATTTTAGCATAATGGAAAGTAATGGAATTGGAGGGAGATAAACCTGGGTTTAGATTTTAGCTCTGCCAATTACTAGCTGACATGTGGCAGAACTTAGTTACAATGCCCCTGTATTATTTAGGGACCCAGCAAGAAATAAAATTCACTAAAAAGTGGTTCAAATAAAAACACTTTAATGAAGAGTCTACTTTGAGAGAATGAACAGAGTTAAGGAATGGGCAAGATATGGTAAGGCAACTAGAAACTAGCAATTATGGAAAGCTGTTACCCCACCTGGGGCTGAAGAGGCAAGAGTGGACATGGTGTTTTTAGTTTAGTGATTGCCGAAGGTATGAAGGAAGGACCAGCTGGTAAGAGCTATAGTCATGGAGGAAAACAGTTGTTGCCAGAGACAATGGTACATAGGTAAGGAAGCAGCAGAGAAGAAATAACTTTGATCTCTCTCTACTCCTCAACTCCGTTTTTCTGCTATTGACCTCCATTGGCTAAATGTAAGCAGAAACCAGCTGCAAGGCTTCTTAGGTGTTGCAGAATATAGGGTTCACTGTCCCTAGGGTCCAGAGAAGGGCAAAAGATGGATGTGGGAGACAAATGCTGAGTAATCAGTAGAATCACTAAGCCTCAACTTCTCCATATATAAAATGAGGCTACCACAAAGTTGCTGTGATGTTACATGTACTGCCAAGCAACCTGCTACATTGCTAGCATATAGTAGTGTTTATTAAATGACAAATATAAGATGCTACAGCATAATGGTTAGCCCTTAAAGCTTTGGAATTGGGCAGATCTAGATTTAAGTTCTGTCCCTGTCACTTACTAATCATGAGACTTTGGGAAATCTTTGTTTTATCACCTGTAAAGTGGTGGGGAAATAAGGCTTACCACAGAGAATTCTAGTAAAGATGAAAAGGGACAGTATATATTAAGTGCCTAACACAGTGCTGGTACACAGCATGCAGTTTAAGTTACCATGACCATCATAATATTACATGACTAGAAAGAATAGTAAATGACATCAGTTTCCAAGTAATACTAGTCCCCTCCCCCTCCCCCTTCCCCCACACTTTTTGTCTGCTTCTCAGTTTTTCTGAATAGGGTTATTTCTTTGTTACATAGCGTTCAAGGTTACTATCTTTGCACTTTAAACAATTAGGAAATATAGCTTTAGTTAGTTTAACTTTTTGGCTGTTCATTTATTTTGTTTTTGATTTATGTTCGCTAAACACACACAAAGAGTTAAGTGGATTTTTTTATTAGGCCTAAGTTGGAAGGCATAGAAAAAGTTGGAAACACTGAATTCAATCAGTTTCATTAGCATAGATTTATATATGAAGCTCAAGTAAAATGTCATCAAGAAATGGGAGAATATAGGATGCTGTAACAGTTAATTCAGAGCCGTACTATAATAAGTATTCTTTTTAAATTTCACATAAATATAATAGTTCTGTAAGCTTGATTTGAGGGCACATACATGTTTTTCTTTTTGGCTACATAGAGAACAATGAAATAAAGCCTCATTGACGTAATTGAACCTGATAACATCTCCTGGTTGTACTGCTGATGTTTCACTGTGGTTTTGGTGGTTTTGTAGAGCTCCGTAGAGCGTGTTAGACTTAGAAACATATTCAAACAGAAACTTTTATCAGGATTCAACTTTTTAACCATAAAGAAAAAATGAATTTAAATAAAGGTGCAGTCTTGGGTACACCTAAATCAACTTAAAAAATGTTTAATAGTATATATAGAAATTACTGTTCTTAATTAGTTTTGAACAAATAACCACAGTATGAAAAGAAATAATAATTTCTGGTATTGTATTATATATTAGCACAGAAGGAAAGAGATAAATATAATAACAGAAGCCCCTAAAAACAGCAAGTTAAAATTTTATGCTTTCATTAAATGATGTCTTATAGTTTGATAGAACTACATTTTTAAAACATACCATAGCACTATAACTTTTTGTTTTAAACTGGGATTAAAAATTTAATTTTATTTATTTTATATATATATTTATAAAATTCTTTAAGTTATTTACAAGATCTACTTTGGTATTGGGGTTTAGATGCCTAAAACTTTGCTGACTTGGAAACAATGTGTATCAGAGCATTTACTATCTACTTGGAAGTAAAATTTTAAAAGAGCTACATTTTATTATATAGGAGGAATGAGTGCTTGAACCAGTATTTCTTAAAACTTTTAATATACATGTACCGCCAACTATGCATTCTGTATGCATGGTAGCTACCCACCAACTTAAGGTAAATGTATAAAAAAGAATTAATCACAATTTTTGAAAACTAAAAAATTAAAATATTTTATATCAGCGTATATTTGCAATATTGAAGGTATCTCTTTAACTCAATGTTGAGTAAATAGGCTGCTTGTTGTCGGTTCATTGTATGTCGTCATATTCTTTCCTCATCTCTATTTCTCTTAAATTGGAAAAATCCAACCAAAATTATAATTTATGAGTACAGTCAGCAGGGGTTTTTTTGGCTGTTGGTTCTGAATACGCAGGTTAAACATGGACTCTGGAATTAAGAGATTGCTCACTGAAGACTCTTTCAAGGCTGAGTCACTTGCTAAGTTGATGGACATTATCATACTTGAAAGTTTAAGAAATAGAGGCTTTTGAGTTTTATTGAAAAAAGCACTTTTTGCTCTTTATATTTTATATTTACTTTTAAATATTTTATTTGCTCAGTTTTTCCACAGCACACTGAAAAGATGTATACTCTGTATCCAAAAATTGAGTGCATTAACATTTATGCTGTTTCTTTAACATTGGACTCAGCATAATGTATTTTAACCACCAGCCCCTTTCTGTGAAAAAAAAAACAAAAACGAAAACAAACAAACAAACAAAAATGGTGTATAGATTTGCAGTTAGTGTAGTACTCATTGCTTAGCAAGGCTTTTTCTTGATGTGCAGACAACTGATTTTTTCTCTCAGGACTGATTTCAACACATATTTCCCAGTCTATATCATAGTTTACAAAATAAATATTAAGTAGGAAAAAAAATCATGTTTTGTAGTATGGATTTTTCAGAGGTAAACACATAAAAACTTGTCTGCTATTCTTCCTCAAGTGTATTACACATATACCAAGAGCTGATTTGGCTTTGCACTTCAGTGCCTTTATCAAGCAGTAAAGTAAAATATCTGGTTTTTCTTTCAGCATAATATTTATCATTTGTGTGCTGAGAGTTTTATAAATCTCTCAGCAATAGTGTATCTTTTTTATATGCTTTTGCTAGGAGGAGCACGGAATCTGAATGGTGCCTGTGTAGTTTTTGTCTCTTTTAGGAACAAATCTTCAGTTTCATATATGAAAGCATTTTGTGCTTATTCTAGAAAGATTCTGTTCATTTACCAAAGAGGTTTTTGTGTTTTGTTTGAAAACTTTCCATAGCTTCATGTCATTATTTGATAAAGTTTCAAAGTAGACAACATCCAGAAGAATATAGGGTAAATGAATTACCAGTCAAAAAGAAATCCAGCTTTTAGATAGCTGCTGTTGTATGTGCTAGTAAAATTTTTGTTTTTATCTCTTTGTGTGGTATTATCACATGCACAGATTTATATTGTTTGCATTAGAGTCCTGTTCTTGATTTAGGCTTAACATTTATTCTGAGCTATTTATGTTACCTTATTTTTATCAATACCTTAGGCTTTAAAAACCAATTTTGAGCCATTTATTTATTGATTGGGGAGTATAATGCAACACAATGAAAATAATGCAAATTTAAAAGATATAAATAATATTCAAATGATGTGAAAATACTTTAGGTAAGATGATTTGTTGTCTTGTAGAATAATGCAGGTCTTAGAGAACCTTTTCAGCTTTTAAGAATATAATTTTTTAAGATAATAATGAGATTTCTGTGGAAATCAAAATTAACCTTATAGTTCACGATTATGAAATGTATGCAAACTAAGTTGTTTCCTTTTTCCCTCTAAATATTCTGGGACAATGAGGAACAACTAGTGATTGACAGATCATAATTTGATAAATAATGGCTAATATTCTATTACGGTTTCCAAGTTTAAAATTTTACCTGTTTTTAAAAATATCATATATATTTTTTTCGTGTATACATATATGTAATCTAATATTACAGAGACACTTAGCAGTATTTTCATTAAGTATTTGCTGTTTGCATATTTCTCACTTTATTCTGTCATTAGTTCTCCCACTGTCCAGGATCATTCCTATCAAGTACAAGCATGCTTTAGAACCTACCATGTTAAAAAAAAAAAGGTATTATTCCCACATTTTTTTGTAACGATTGCTTCATTTCATTCTTGCCTTTACAGCACAGTTTTTCAAAAGAGTTTTCTCTAGTCACTTTGTCTACTTCCTTACCTTCCTAAATTCATCTTAACTTTTACTAAAGCTGAACAAATATTTATGAAATATGCGTAAAGTACAGAGACTAAAGAAACAGACACCATCGACCCACCATTACTGGTGTTTTTGAACATTACCATTAACATTGAAGTTCCCTGTATGTCACTCCTGGATCTGGTTCACTTCTTTTTCTTTTAGAGATAATCACCATCCTGAATTTCTTTACAGTTTACCATATGTATTTCTAATAAGCATATCGCAATGTGTATTTCATTTTAAATGAGTGAAGTTATACTGTATGTATCTCTCTGTGACTTGCTTTTCTTGTTCAACATTATGTTTCTGAGATCCAACCATATACTATGTAGCTGTATGTACTTCCTTCATTTTCACTCCTATACTCCATTGTATGAATATATCAAATTTTTTCTATTTTATTGTTGATGAACATTTGGGTTGTATCTAGTTTTTTCCTACCCTAAGCTGCACAGCTATGTGCATTCTTCCTGTCTCCTTCTGTCAAACTGTAGCAAAGGACCAAGCTTTTGGGTTTTTCCCTGATCTGTTGTGGATTGATGCTTTTGTAAAATACACTAAAAATGTCTCACCATTGTCAAATTGCTATAAAAATATATAAATCTTTACTCTGAATTTCTGTTTTTATCTTATTATGGACCACACTTTGAATACTGCTCTAAGATGTGTACCTAGCTGTGGAATTCCTGGGTCATTCATCTTCTGTTACTTATGGAGAAAATTGTTTTCTCAAAATCACTAATATTCTACTTGCTCAAATTACACAGAAGGCAGTCTGCTAGCTCTTTGTGGCTTTCTGTGTATCTGCTTTCAATTCCTAATCTGAAGGGGATTTCACAGTAAGACCTGCTGCTTTAGGGTAGCATAGTTTTCATCCTAGAGAAGGTGACTGCAAATAAGATTGGACTTTGCTTAAGAATTGATTCAAAGCCAATCTAGCAAGCACAAGTGAGAGAAAACTATGATAATGGGATAAAGGGCCAGGAAGAGTGAATTTATTGAGGGAGATGGTCTGTAATATTGTAATACTACAATATTGTAATATACAATATTGAGGGGGGTGGTCTGCAATATCATAATACTGTAATATTGAAATATTGTAATACAAAATGCTACAGTAGAGAGATCTAAAGAGAGCAAGCAGAGAAAAAAGAAGCATTGTACATAGTAAGATTTTTAGAGACCTCTAAGAGTGCAGTTAAAATAGGGCATACATTCCTTCTCATGTTAGCAGCCTTCCTTCTGCATAGGCAGCCTTTAATTGTCTAAATGCATTAGAGAACTTTCACAAAATATAAGCTAAGATGAGATTGCTCTTATACGCAAGCAGCAGGACTACTTTATATCAGTGTTTCTCCACCGTATTTTCATTACAACTCTGAATCCAGGGATATATATGTATGTATATATATTTATATTGTATATATATATATGTATATATATTTATATTGTATATATATATGTGTATATATTTATATTGTATATATATGTATATATATTGTATATACATATGTAAAATATATGCACATATATAAAATATTATATATACATATATTATATATATGTTTCCGTAATCATCTCCCCCTTCATGTAATTCTCATACCAAAGATGTACAGTACATCTGTTTGTATACTGTAGCCTTTGGAGGGCTACGAACCATTTTAATTTTCAAGAATTTTTTTTTTTTTCTTTTTGCCCCAAGAACCAGTTGCCACCAGCTTGGAAGTGATAGCACCCCTGTTGAGAGTATATCACATGAATACAAACATGGCTCTTGGCATTAGAGTACAAATATTTAAAAAGGTAATGTTTATTTAATCATGTAGGTCAATGAAGTGGGGGAGGCAGACTACTCAATGTTAAGAAACCATCCTAATGAAAAGTATACTTGAGTCAGCCAAAAATCAACTTCTACTTAGAGTTATGAGTCAGGGAAATAAGGTATACAAGTATTTGTCTCTGTTTGATGGTATTATTGTGGGAGAAGTATAGAAATATGGATCAGATGATAGTACAGTTAGACAAGTTTGTAGACCAAGAATGCAAATTAGTTCATTGATGCCTATCTCATAGGTGATTTTTAGTGATACATCGTATGGCTCTGTTTTCACTCCTGTCTGTTCTAGACATCTATTCGTGAACTTAAGAAAACATCAGATTTATAGATGTTATGATAATGGGAGGAATGGAGAATAGTGTAGTTGACATTCTTGATCTCCAAAGAAGCTGACAGGCTAAAATAAGGGCAGAAGTAAAGTATTGCAGTTGGGTCTAAAAAACCATATTTATAAGAATAGCATGGAAGTTTTCTTCTACGGTTTTTGTGGTTTTAGGTCTAACATATAAGTCTTTGATCCATCTTGAATTAATTTTTGTATAAGGTGTAAGGAAGGGATCCAGTTTCAGCTTTCTACATATGGCTAGCCAGTTTTCCCAGCACCATTTATTAAATAGGGAATCCTTTCCCCATTGCTTGTTTTTGTCAGGTTTGTCAAAGATCAGATAGTTGTAGATATGCGGCATTATTTCTGAGGGCTCTGTTCTGTTCCACTGATCTATGTCTCTGTTGTGGTACCAGTACCATGCTGTTTTGGTTACTGTAGCCTTGTAGTAGAGTTGGAAGTCAGGTAGCGTGATGCCTCCAGCTTTGTTCTTTTGGCTTAGGACTGACTTGGCGATGCAGGCTCTTTTTTGGTTCCATATGAATTTTAAAGTAGTTTTTTCCAATTCTGTGAAGAAAGTCATTGGTAGCTTGATGGGGATGGCATTGAATTTATAAATTACCTTGGGCAGTATGGCCATTTTCACGATACTGATTATTCCAACCCATGAGCATGGAAA
>NW_026652286.1:32872013-32915435 GCF_009828535.3 Hylobates moloch | reverse complement strand
AATTTTGTCAAAGGCCTTTTCTGCATCTATTGAGATAATCATGTGGTTTTTGTCTTTGGTTCTGTTTATATGCTGGATTACATTTATTGATTTGCGTGTGTTGAACCAGCCGTGCATCCCAGGGATGGAGCCCACTTGATCATGGTGTATAAGCTTTTTGATGTGCTGCTGGATTTGTTTTCCCAGTATTTTATTGAGGATTTTTGCATCAATGTTCATCAAGGATATTGGTCTGAAATTCTCTTTTTTGGTTATGTCTCTGCCAGGCTTTGGTATCAGGATGATGCTGGCCTTATAAAATGTGTTAGGGAGGATTCCCTCTTTTTCTATCAATTGGAATAGTTTCAGAAGGAATGGTACCAGTTCCTCCTTGTACCTCTCGTAGAATTCGGCTGTGAATCCATCAGGTCCTGGACTCTTTTTGGTTGGTAAGCTATTGATTACTGCCACAATTTCAGAGCCTGTTATTGGTCTATTCACAGATTCAACTTCTTCCTGGTTTAGTCTTGGGAGGGTGTATTTGTCGAGGAATTTATCCATTTCTTCTGGATTTTCTAGTTTATTTGAGTAGAGGTGTTTGTAGTATTCTCTGATGGTAGATTGTATTTCTGTGGGATCTGTGGTGATATCCCCTTTATCATTTTTTATTGCATCTATTTGATTCTTCTCTCTTTTCTTCTTTATTAGTCTTGCTAGCGGTCTGTCAATTTTGTTAATCTTTTCAAAAAACCAGCTCCTAGATTCATTAATTTTTTGAAGGGTTTTTTGTGTCCCTATTTCCTTCAGTTCTGCTCTGATTCTAGTTATTTCTAGCCTTCTGCTAGCTTTTGAATGTGTTTGCTCTTGCTTTTCTAGTTCTTTTAATTGTGATGTTAGGGTGTCAATTTTAACCTAGGCAATACCATTCAGGACATAGGCGTGGGCAAGGACTTCATGTCTAAAACACCAAAAGCAATGGCAACAAAAGCCAAAATTGACAAATGAGATCTAATTAAACTAAAGAGCTTCTGCACAGCAAAAGAAACTGCCATCAGAGTGAACAGGCAACCTACAGAATGGGAGAAAATTTTTGCAACCTACTCATCTGATAAAGGGCTAATATCCAGAATCTACAATGAACTCAAACAAATTTACAAGAAAAAAATGAACAACCCCATCAAAAAGTGGGCAAAGGACATGAACAGACACTTCTCAAAAGAAGACATTTATGCAGCCAAAAAACACATGAAAAAATGCTCATCATCACTGGCCATCAGAGAAGTGCAAATCAAAACCACAATGAGATACCATCTCACACCAGTTAGAATGGCCATCATTAAAAAGTCAGGAAACAACAGGTGCTGGAGAGGATGTGGAGAAATAGGAACATTTTTACACTGTTTGTGGGACTGTAAACTAGTTCAACCATTGTAGAAGTCAGTGTGGCGATTCCTCAGGGATCTAGACCTAGAAATACCATTTGACCCAGCCATCCCATTACTGGGTATATACCCAAAGGACTATAGAGCATGCTGCTATAAAGACACATGCACACGTATGTTTATTGAGGCACTATTCACAATAGCAAAGACTTGGAACCAACCCAGATGTCCAAGAACGATAGACTGGATTAAGAAAATGTGGCACATATACACAATGGAATACTCTGCAGCCATAAAAAATGATGAGTTCATGTCCTTTGTAGGGACATGGATGAAACTGGAAAACATCATTCTCAGTAAACTATCACAAGGACAAAAAACCAAACACCGCATGTTCTCACTCATAGGTGGGAATTGAACAATGAGAACTCATGGACACAGGAAGGGGAACATCACACTCCAGGGACTGTTGTGGGGTGGGGAGAGGTGGGAGGGATAGCATTAGGAGATATATCTAATGCTAAATGACGAGTTAATGGGTGCAGCAAACCGACATGGCACATGGATACATATGTAACAAACCTGCACATTGTGCACATGTACCCTAAAACATAAAGTATAATAATAAATTTTTAAAAAAAAGAATAGCATGGAGGAAAATGGATCATAACAATATCATGTATAAAAGAAACTTAGGGATTTTAGGTTATGTTAATCTTAAGGAGCATTTTAGGAAGCTATTAACATCTTAATTTGCAGTAATTAGTGTCTCTTGAATCTAGATTATATGCTGATTAAATCACAACCTGAAATAATTATATCAGGACCACGTTTAGGACCATATAAAATACTGCTTAAATTTAATGAGTCTGTTATATATATGGTATACTTTGCATGTAGTTATATCAGAGCCATTTTGTGGGCACTGGTTCATGAGTCTTCTAAGTGATTGTACTGTGTCTGAATTTTCTTTGGGAAGAAATAGATTTTTCTTCAGTGGTAAGACAGAAATTACGTTCTGCAAGGATGTTGATGAGGTGATGGTGATAATGATAATTGACAGTTTTTTGAGTGATTAAGCATGGATGTGTTATGTAAAATATGAGTCAGCAAACTGTAGTCCACTGACCAAATCCTGCCAGCAGCCTGTTTTTGTATCACCTTTGAGCTAATAATTTTTTTTTGCATTTTAAAGGGTTATAAAACAAAAACAAAAAGCAAAGAATATGCCATAGAGACCTTATGTAGCCAGCAAAGCCCCAAATAAGATCTTTTGCAACCAGAAAACTTAAGCCTGAAGGACAAGAAACAACACAAATAGTTCAATATATAGAAATTATGAGATTATATTACAGATTAACTAGGCTCATATTCAATACAGGTTCAAAACTATGTACAAAATGGCTATTACAATGAATTATTTAAGCAAAAGAAGACCTATTTAACTCAGTAAATGTCAAAGAAATTTAGGATTGATGATAGGTAGCAGTTATAGCTTCCTAAATTAAAGTTAATTTTATCTCCTTGGGCATAGTGACTACTATATTGGGTTGGGAAGCAGCCAAAAAGCTTGTTAGGAAGAAGGGCAGGAAAAAAACTAGTCTGGGAATAAAGTTACCATTGGTAAGCTAGGCTGTCAAGGAGACAGACAGGAAAACAATCACTAATTATCTGCATATCAAAAGGGGTATGTGCTGCTTTTGATAAATCTATTCCCTTATACTTAATCTAACCCCAAGAACAACAAGCTTTTCAAAATGTTTTTGACAGAAGTACCTTATTGGTAAGAAAATAGCATCACCCATCACCCATGATGAGCCTTTGGAGATGGTGGGTAGTCAGAGAATATCTGATGATACGTAATTTTTCTTTTGTTTTTTGTGACTTAATGTGATTATGGATTTATATTTTCCTTTTTGTGGTAATATTTGAAGGTTAATATGGCTTGTTTTAGTTACTTTATTGTGATTAATTCTTTATTCTTTTGATTTCTCAATTATAGATTATATTAATGAAATATTCTGTCTGGAGATAATTTTTATTCTCACCATTCCAACATCTCTTCTAGATTTTGAGCTGTATTAGATAATTATAATTGAAAATGCTGGATTTTGTCTTTACATATACTTGTTTGTTTATTTCTGGTTTGTAACCAAGTGAATTTTTTTTTCTAGATGATTCTTTGGGATTGGGACTTAAAGCAATGGTATAAGCCTCATTATCAAGTAAGTATACTTAATATCACTAAATGATATCTGTGATGAAACTTTTGACACTTAAAGTTACATTCACAATATTTCTGTGCCATAAGATTTTCTTTAACTAAACTAATAAGTTAACTAGAACCTTCATTAGGTAGATTTTTTAAAAATACATTTTAATTATAAGGGAAAAAGAAAATGATAAAAAACCAAATTAATATAAGTTGTTATGAAAAACATTGCTAATATAATCTGGGCTCAGAATCAACTAATATTTCTATATTAAGGATAAGATTTTTTTCTTTTCTGATGTGGACCACTGTTCTGTAAAGGGGAAAAAATAGATTGAAGGCCATATCTGAGACAAAGCAAAGCAACTGGCAACATATTTTATTAGGGAAGTAAAGATATCCAACTTTCATTTTTTGGTAAACTTTTTATTGAATTATACATGCAGAGAAGCGTACAGCTCAATTTTCAGAAGTTAAACATCCCATGTAACTGGTACTGATATGAAGAAATAGAATATTTCCAGTATCTCAGAAGCCTCACTTATGCCCAATTCCAGTCATTACCTATATCCCCAAAGATAAATCCTATCTGACTTCTAGTAACTAGTTTTGCTAATTTTTGAACTTTATATATACACAAATGGAATAATATGTGTACTTTTTTAGGATTAATTTTTTGAACACCTAAGTAATGTATGTTTATATCAGATAAAATGAAAATAGAAGTATTTAATATAAGGAGAAAAAAGGAAAATCACTCATAAAACATCAAGCAATAACTGTGTTAACTATGTTAACTTTTGATGTCTATCTTTATTGATCTTTCCCATTATGCTAAATTTACTTAATAATTCTAATAGCTTATTTGAAGATTCTTTGAGTCTTGAAGTACACAATAATGTTATCTATGAATAAAGACAGATTTATTTATTTATTTCCAAACCTATGCCTTTTATTTCGTTTTCTCATGTTATTGTACTTTCTAGGACCTTCAATGCAGTGTTGAATGGAAGTGGTATGAGTAGGCAGCCTTGTTTTTCTTCATGAACGCAGGGAGAAAATGTTCAGCATATCACCACTAATGTTTTTTGTAGATACCCCTTAGCAGATTAAGGAAGTTTTATTCTAATTCTAGTTTACTAAGGACTTTTTTTCTCTTTAAGTCATGAGTGGGTATAGAATTTTATCAAATGCATTTTCTGCATCTATTCAAATGATTCGAGATTTTTTTTCTAATTATTCTACTAATGTGGTGAATTACATTGTTTAATTGGTATGTTTGTTAAACCATTCCTGTATTCCCAGAATAAAGTAAATTTGATCAAGATATATTTTGCTTAAATCTTTATCACTAGATTGTTTGTTAATGTTTTGTTTAGAAATTTTGAATTTGTATTTATTGAGAGAGTGTTGGCCTATAAATTCTTACTTTTCATAATGTTCTTGGCATTATATTGGTATCACGGTTACCAAGAACCTTGATATCAAGATAAAATAAGGTGAGATATTTACCCTTTCTATTATCTCGAAAAGTTTGGGTAAGATTAAAAATTGGTATTATTTCCTCCTTTAATGTTCGGAAGAATGCTCTGGTGAAGCTATCTCACCTTGAAGAATTATTTTGTGGACAAATTTTAAGTTATAGATTCAATTTCTTTAATAGTTTTAGTATCATTTAGATTTTCCATCTTTTCTTCTAACAATTGAGTTACTTGTGTTTTTCTAGGAATTCCTTTTTTTATTGTTGTTCGTTCCAGCATTTGTGAGACTGCTGAAAGCCCTATTTTAATTTCAAAATAGAAATGTTGAGGATTTCTACTTGGTTTATCTCTGTCTTTGCCACTGTTTATAAATTGGCAAATGCCTTTAGAGGAAAAGCAGGTCTGAATTTAAGCTCATTACTTTGTTTTTCTCATCACTTTGGGATCTTGTTTGGCCCCCTCCATCTTCATAGCTCTGAACTCCAATTTCGGTTTCCCAGCCCCTTGGGACTATAGATCTCTACTCTGTTTTCTGGCCTCTTTTGGGCTTCTCATCCTCTCTGCTCTGTGCCAGTTATGAATCAGCAGAAAATTCCTAGAGGGAAAGGAGTAGCACAGAATGTTGGGTTTCTTTTAATCTTTTCTCTTAATTCTGGGTTCTTGGCCTTTTATGCCCTGGCTGTTTGGTTGTGTTTTGATGCCCTGAAATGTATGCTATTTATATTTTATTTCAGCTTTTCTAGTTGTTCTAGACAGAAGAGTTGGTCTGATACAAACCAGTCCCTCTTAGCTAGAAAATTAGACAAGCATCTTAAGACACTCTGAACCTATTTCCTCACCTGCAAATTGAGAATAATACCAGTTCCCTCAAAGGGCTAATTAATATGTGCCTGGTACTTAATACAAATGTGAGCCAATATTATATAAATTTCAATAATAATACTAACCTGAACTTGAAGTATAAGACAGGAATGAGCATTTTTTTCTTTAAAAGGCCAGAGAGTAAATGTTTTAGCATTTGCAGGAAACATATGACCATTGCTACCTTTTGCCACCCCCAATGCTTCTCCTCCTTCCCGCCTTTTTCCTCTTCTCCCTCCCACTCCTCTTCTTTTTCAATAACCATTTAAAACATAAAAACTATTCTTAACTTTCTGTTCAACAATCAAGATTTTGCCAAATATAAGTGAATGGAAAATAAGAATTTAAGTTCAACTTTTAAAATCGTGGCAAATAATTTGAATATTCAATTTGATCTGACATAAGTTATTATGTCACTCTCTTGCTCATTTCTCTCATTTCACTTAAAGTCTTTGTCATGTACATAAAAGAACTTACACAACATGGTTCCCTCCCTTACTCTCTTGTACTTCTCTGTCTTTGTCTTCTACTACTTTCTCCTTCATTTACTCTGTTCCAGCTGCACTGGCCTCCTTGTTATTCCCCAAACAAGTCAGACAGGCTTCTGACCCACGTCTTTGCACTTGCTAGTCTCTCTGCCTGGAATGCTTATTTCCCACACTTTGTCATGTCTTTACATAAGCATTTCCTTCTTAGTGAGGCATACCCCAACTCTCCTCTCTAAAACTGCATTGTGTTCTATCACATCTTTTTCCCTTAACTTACTTTATTTTCTCTTTTTAGCAGCCTGTTCAAAATCTATTATATACAACCCTTTATTACTCATATTACTTAGCTTGGAACCCAGTGTTCTCAAAAATTTGGTCCCAACATGTCTTTCCAACCTGTTTTTCATTGCTTTCTTATATAATCTGTACTTCAACAATTTCATGTTCCCTGTATAGCATTATTTTACCACTTAAAAATTGTATTTTACCACTTTTATACTTTTATTTATGCTGTGTCCATTTTATGCAGTACACTTCCCCAATACATTTTTGTTTTGTTTTATTGTAAACAAATATAAATATAATCCTACCAAATTTTTAGGGCCCAGCTCAAATGCTACCCCTTCCGTAAAATTTCTGTTACTATCCAAATGGAAGTTTTCTATATCTCTTTTGAACTCTAATGCCATTTTGTCTGTATATATATATATATTTTTTTTTTTTTGGTTTTTTGAGACGAAGTTTCACTCTTGTTGCCCAGGCTGGAGTGCAATGGCACGATCTCGGCTCACTGCAACCTCCGGCTCCTGGGTTCAAGTGATTCTCCTGCCTCAGCCTCCCGAGTAGCTGGGATTACAGGCATGTGCCACCACACCCAGCTAATTTTGTATTTTAGTAGAGATGGGATTTCTCCATGTTGGTCAGGCTGGTCTCGAACTCCCAATCTTAGGTGATCTGCCCACCTCGGCCTCCCAAAGTGCTGGGATTACAGGGGTGAGTGACCACGCCTGGCCATTTTGTCTGTATTTTTATCTCTTCACTTTCTGTTAATAATAACAGTACTATCTTTGCCTTTAGTTATATGTACTATACATTACTTTGTATGCTCTGCATGTGTTACCATATTTAACTCTCTCTTTTCCTCCTTGCTAAGTACAGTTATTAACTCTGGAAATAATATAAGAGGCAATCAAGTGAGAACTACGAAAAATAGAAAGAGGAAGGCAGACTGGCTAGGGACCCTAGTACAGGAAAAACAACACAGTGACAGAGTCTTTTATGACCCACATCCAACAGCAAACCTGGTTGAGGCCTCCGCTCTCAACCTAACAACATAAGGTGACACAGGTAGGCTTATTCTTTCCCCAGATTAAACAAGAGCCCTGCCAACAACACTAAGCAAGTCTGGTGGCTCTAGCAAGGGGGAATTGATTTGGAACCACTGGCAATCAGTGACCAGGGAGAAGCATTCTCCTTCCCTCCTGGGCATGAGACTCCCCTTCCCCACTGACAGACACTGGGTGGCCAGTGTACCTGTTAAGGGGGATATCCTCACAAATGCCTAGCCCAGAAAGTGATCTTTGTTCCTGTGGCTTGGAGACTCCTTTCTCTCCCCTAAAGGTACCAGATGACCCAACCTGAGGAAGCTCTCTTCCCCTACTCTAAGGCACTAGTGTGGACTAGTGGGAACCCAAGGGGCATCAAAAAAAAAATCAAACACACCTAAATGATTGTGAATGCTTTGAAAATTGTCATCCAAACCACAGCCCACAAAAGTAGGCCAGGACCTGTGTGATAAACCTAAATGGGGATATGCCTTCTAATGGCAAAGATTTCAGTAGGACCCAGAGTCTTGTAAGTTTTAGTCAAAATATTGAGGATAAAATAAAAAATCACCCATCATACCAAAACCAAGAAAATCACAACTTGAATAAGAAAAAGGAATGACAACATTAAGATGAATCAGATTTGGAATTATCTGGCAAGGATTTTTAAAGCAAACATCATAAAAATGCTCTAACAAATAATTACAAAGTATCTTGAAACAAATGGAAAAATAAAGAAAATATTAGCAAAAGAAATAAAAATTATAAAGAAGAAACAAATGGAAATTATAGAACTGAAAAAATGCAATAATAGAAATTTAAAATTATTGGATGGGATGAATAACAGTGGAGATGACAGTAGGATAGAATCTGTGAGCTTAAGCATAGATCAATAGAATTTACCCAATTTTACAATATAGAGAAAACAGAAACAAAATCAGCAAGCCCTAGGGACCTATTGGGCAGTAACAAAGAACCAACATTTGTATTACTGGTGTTTGAGAAGGAGAAAGAGGGTGGCACTGAAAGAGTATCTGAAGAAGTAATGGCTGAAAAGTTCTCAGATTTAGCCAAAAACTTAATCCTAGAGATTCAAGAAGCTTTCTGAACTCCAAATAATATCAACCCCCTCAAAATCTACTCTAAGACATGTCATAATTAAACTTGTGAAAGCTAAAGACAAAGAAAATATCTTAAAAAGCATCCAGAGAGAAACAACACATTACCTATAGGGGAACGCCAATTCAAGTAATAGCAGATTTCTCATTTAAAACCATGAAGGCCAGAAGGAAGTGGCAGAACACTTTTGAAGAACTGGAAGAAAATGGCTGTAAAGTCTATATCCAGCAAAAGTATTCTTTAAGAACGAAGGGGAGGAGGTTCCAAGATGGCCGAATAGGAACAGCTCTAGTCTACAGCTCCCACTGTGAGCGATGCAGAAGACAGGTGATTTCTGCATTTCCAAATGAGGTACTGGGTTCATCTCACTGGGGCTTGTCAGACAGTGGATGCAGGACAGCAGGTGCAGCCACAGACTGTGAGCCGAAGCAGGGTGAGGCATCACCTCACCTGGGAAGCGCAAGAGGTCGGGGAATTCCCTTTCCTAGCCAAGGGAAGCCATGACAGACGGCACCTGGAAAATCGGGCCACTCCCACCCTAATACTGCACTTTTCCAATGGTCTTAGCAAACAGCACACTAGGAGATTATGTCCCGCGCCCGGCTTGGAGGGTCCCACACCAATGGAACCTTGCTCACTGCTAGCACAGCAGTCTAAGATGGAACTGCAAGGTGGCAGCAAGGCTGGGGGAGGGGCGCCTGCCATTGCTGAAGCTTGAGTAGGTAAACAAAGCAGCCCTGAAGCTCAAACTGGGTGGAGCCCACCACAGCTCAAGGAGTCCTGCTGGCCTCTGTAGACTCCACCTCTGGGGGCAGGGCATAGCTGAGCAAAAGGCAGCAAAAACTTCTGCAGACTTAAATGTCCCTGTTTGACAGCTTTGAAGAGAGGAGTGGTTCTCCCAGCACGGAGTTTGAGATCTGAGAATGGACAGACTGACTCCTCAAGTGGGTCCCTGACCCCCAAGTAGCCTAACTGGGAGGCACCTCCCAGTAGGGGCTGACTAACATCTCATATGGCCGAGGGCCCCTCTGAGACAAAGCTTCCAAAGGAACTATCAGGCAGCAACGTTTGCCCTTCTGCAATATTTGCAGTTCTGCAGCCTCCACTGGTGATATCCAGGCAAAAAGTGTCTGGAGTGGACCTCCAGCAAACTCCAACAGACCTGCAGCTGAGGTTCCTGACCGTTAGAAGGAAAACTAACAGAAAGGACATCCACACCAGAACCCCATCTGTACGTCACCATCATCAAAGACCAAAGGTAGATAAAACCACAAAGATGGGGAGAAACCAGAGCCGAAAAACTGAAAATTCTAAAAATCAGAGTGCCTCTTCACCTCCAAAGGAACACAGCTCCTCGCCAGCAACGGAACAAAGCTGGATGGAGAATGACTTTGACGAGTTGAGAGAAGAAGGCTTTAGATGATTGGTAATAACAAACTTCTCCGAGCTGAAGGAGGATGTTCGAACCCATCGCAAAGAAAGTAAAAACCTTGAAAAAAGGATTGAAGATCAAATGAATGAAATGAAGCGAGAAGTTTAGAGAAAAAAAAGTAAAAAGAAATGAACAAAGCCTCCAAGAAATATGGGACTATGTGAAAAGACCAAATCTACATCTGATTGGTGTACCTGAAAGTGACGGGGAAAATGGAACCAAGTTGGAAAACACTCTGCAGGATATTATCCAGGAGAACTTCCCCAACCTAGCAAGGCAAGCCAACATTCAAATTCAGGAAATACAGAGAATGCCACAAAGATACTCCTCGAGAAGAGCAACTCCAAAACAAATAATTGTCAGATTGACCAAAGTTGAAATAAAGGAAAAAATGTTAAGGGCAGCCAGAGAGAAAGGTCGGGTTACCCACAAAGGGAAGCCCATCAGACTAATAGCAGATCTCTTGGCAGAAACTCTACAAGCCAGGAGAGAGTGGGGTCCAATATTCAACACTCTTAAAGAAAAGAATTTTCAACCCATAATTTCATATCCATCCCAACTAAGCTTCATAAGTGAAGGAGAAATAAAATCCTTTACAGACAAGCAAATTCTGAGAGATTTTGTCACCACCAGGCCTGCCTTACAAGAGCTCCTGAAGGAAGCACTAAACATGGAAATGAACAACTGGTACCAGCCCCTGCAAAAACATGCCAAATTATAAAGACTATCGATGCTAGAAAGAAACTGCATCAAGTAATGAGCAAAATAAACAGCTAACATCATAGTGACAGGATCAAATTCTCACATAACAATATTAACCTTAAATGTAAATGGGCTAAATGCTCCAATTAAAAGACACAGACTGGCAAATTGGATAAAGAGTCAAGACCCATCAGTGTGCTGTATTCAGAAGACCCATCTAACATACAGAGACACACATAGGCTCAAAATAAAGGGATGGAGGAAGATCTACCAAGCAAATGGAAAACAAAAAAATGCAGGGGTTGCAATCCTAGTCTCAGATAAAACAGACTTTAAACCAACAAAGAACAGAAGAGACAAGGCCATTACATAATGGGTAAAGGGATCAATTCAACAAGAAGAGCTAACTATCCTAAATATATATGCATCCAATACAGGAGCACCCAGATTCATAAAGCAAGTCCTTAGAGACCTACAAAGAGACTTAGACTTCCACACAATAATAATGGGAGACTTTAACACTCCACCGTCAGCATTAGACAGATCAACAAAACAGAAAGTTAACAAGGATATCCAGGAATTGAACTCAGCTCTGCACCAAGCGAACCTAATAGACATCTACAGAACTCTCCACCCCAAATCAACAGAATATACATTCTTTTCAGCACCACATTGCACTTATTGCAAAATTGACCACATAGTTGGAAGTAAAGCACTCCTCAGCAAATGTAAAAGAACAGAAATTATAACAAACTATCTCTCAGACCACAGTGCAGTCAAACTAGAACTCAGGATTAAGAAACTCACTCAAAACCACTCAAGTACATGGAAACTGAACAACCTGCTCCTGAATGACTACTGGGTAAATAACGAAATGAAGGCAGAAATAAAGATGTTCTATGAAACCAATGAGAACAAAGACAAAACATACCAGAATCTCTGGGACACATTTAAAGTAGTGTGTAGAGAGAAATTTATAGCACTAAATGCCCACAAGAGAAAGCAGGAAAGATCTAAAATTGACACCCTAATATCACAATTAAAAGAACAAGAGAAGCAAGAGCAAACAAATTCAAAAGCTAGCAGATGGCAAGAAATAACTAAGATCAGAGCAGAACTGAAGGAGATAGAGACACAAAAAACCTTTCAAAAAATCAATGAATCCAGAAGCTGGTTTTTTGAAAAGATCAACAAAATTGATAGACTGCTAGCAAGACTAATAAAGAAGAAAAGAGAAAAGAATCAAATAGATGTTATAAAAAATGATAAAGGGGATATCACCACTGATCCTACAGAGATACAAACTACCATCAGAGAATACTATAAACACCTCTATGCAAATAAACTAGAAAATCTAGAAGAAATGGGTAAATTCCTGGACACATACACCCTCCCAAGACTAAACCAGGAAGAAATTGAATTTCTGAATAGACTAATAACAGGCTCTGAAATTGAGGCAATAATTAATAGCCTACCAATCAAAAAAAGTCCAGGACCAGATGGAGTCACAGCTGAATTCTACCAGAGGTACAAAGAGGAGCTGGTACCATTCCTTCTGAAACTATTCCAATCAATAGAAAAAGAGGGAATCCTCCCTAACTCATTTTATGAGGCCAACGTTATCCTGATACCAAAGCCTGCCAGAGACACAACAAAAAAGAGTTTTAGACCAATATCCCTGATGAACATCGATGCAAAAATCCTGAATAAAATACTGGCAAACTGAATCCAGCAGCACATCAAAAAGCTTATCCACCATGATCAAGTGGGTTTCATCCCTGGGATGCAAGCCTGGTTCAACATATGCAAATCAATAAATGTAATCCATCATATAAACAGAACCAAAGACAAAAACCACATGATTATCTCAATAGATACAGAAAAGGCCTTCGACAAAATTCAGCAGCCCTTCATGCTAAAAACTCTCAAAAAATTAGGTATTGATGGGACGTATCTCAAAATAATAAGAGCTATTTATGACAAACCCACAGCCAATATCATACTGAATGGGCAAAAACTGGAAGCATTCCCTTTGAAAACCAGCACAAGACAGGGATGCCTCTGTCTCACCACTGCTATTCAACATAATGTTGGAAGTTCTGGTCAGGGCAGTCAGGCAGGAGAAAGAAATAAAGGGTATTCAATTAGGAAAAGAGGAAGTCAAATTGTCCCTGTTTGCAGATGACATGATTGTATATTTAGAAAACCCCATTGTCTCAGCCCAAAATCTCCTTAAGCTGATAAGCAACTTCAGCAAAGTCTCAGGATACAAAATCAATGTGCAAAAATCACAAGCATTCCTATACACCGTTAACAGACAAACAGCCAAATCATGAGTGAACTCCCATTCACAATTGCTTCAAAGAGAATAAAATACCTAGGAATCCAATTTAAAAGGAATGTGAAGGACCTCTTCAGGGAGAACTGCAAACCACTGCTCCACGAAATAAAAGAGGACACAAACAAATGGCTATATTGCCCAAGGTAATTTATAGATTCAATGCTATCCCCAACAAGCTACCATTGACTTTCTTCACAGAATTGGAAAAAACTACTTGAAAGTTAATGTGGAACCAAAAAAGGGCCCGCATTGCCAAGACAATCCTAAGCCAAAAGAACAAAGCTGGAGGCATCACGCTATCTGACTTCAAACTATACTGCAAGCCTACAGTAACCAAAACAACATGGTACTGGTACCAAGACAGAGATATGGACCAATGGAACAGAACAGAGCCCTCAGAAATAGTACCACGCATCCACAACCATCCAATCTTTGAGAAACCTGATAAAACCAAGAAATGGGGAAAGGATTGCCTATTTAATAAATGGTATTGAGAAAACTGGCTAGCCATATGCAGAAAGCTTTAACTGGATCCCTTCCTTACAACTTATACAAAAATTAATTCAAGATGGATTAAAGATTTAAATGTTAGACCTAAAACCATAAAAACCCTAGAAGTAAACCTAGGCAATACCATTCAGGACATAGGCATGGGCAAGGACTTCATGGCTAAAACACGAAAAGCGATGGCAACAAAAGCCAAAATTGACAAATGGGATCTAATTAAACTAAAGAGCTTCTGATAGCAAAAGAAACTACCATCAGAATGAACAGGCAACCTACAGAATGGGAGAACATTTTTGCACTCTCTCCATCTGACAAAGGGCTAATATCCAGAATCTACAAAGAACTTAAACAAATTCACAAGAAACAAATCAAACAACCCCATCAAAAAGTGGGCAAAGTATATGAACAGACACTTCTCAAAAGAAGACATTTATGCAGCCAACAGACACTTGAATGCTCATCATCACTGGCCATGAGAGAAATGCAAATCAAAACCACAGTGAGATACCATCTCACACCAGTTAGAATGGTGATCATTAAAAAGTCAGGAAACAACAGGTGCTGGAGAGCATGTAGAGAAATAGGAACACTTTTACACTGTTGGTGGGACTGTAAACTAGTTCAACCATTGTGGAAGACAGTATGGCGATTTCTCAAGGATCTAGAACAAGAAATAACATTTGACCCAGCCATCCCATTACTGGGTATATACCCAAAGGATTATAAATCATGCTGCTATTAAGGCACATGCACACATATGTTTATTGTGGCACTATTCACAATAGCAAAGACTTGGAACCAACCCAAATGTCCATCAGTGGTAGACTGGATTAAGAAAAAGTAGCACATACACACCATGGAATAGTATGCAGCCATTAAAAGGATGAGTTCATGTCCTTTGTAGGGACATGGATGAAGCTGGAAACCATCATTCTGAGCAAGCTATCGCAAGGACAGAAATCCAAACACCGCATGTTCTCACTCATAGGTGGGAATTGAATAATGAGAACACTTGAACACAGGAGGGGGAACATCACACACCGGGGCCTGTAGTGGGGTGGGGGAGTGGGGAGGGATAGCTAGCATTGGGCGATATACCTAATATAAATGACGAGTTGATGGGTGCAGCACACCAACATGGCACATGTATGCATATGTAACCTGCACGTTGTGCACATGTATCCTAGAACACAAAATATAATAATAAAAAAAAAAGAATGAAGGGGAAAACATTGTGAAATGAAGGAAAAGAAAAGAATCTGTCAGTAAGAGACTTACCTTGCAAGAAAGACAAAAGGAAGTTCTTTAAACCAGGCGTCACCAACCAGTACTGGTCTGTGGCCTGTTAGGAACTGGGCCACATAGCCGGAGATGAGCAGTGGACAGATGAGCATTACCACCTGAGTTCTGCCTCCTGTCAGATGAGCCACCACATTAGATTCTCATAGGAGCACAAATCCTATGGTGAACTGCACATGCAAGGGATTTGGGGTTGTACGCTCCTTATGAGAGTCTAAGGCCTGATGATCTGTGGTGGAACAGTTTCATCCTGAAACCATCTCCTCACACCCCCACCCAGCCTGTGGAAAAATTGTCTTCCACGAAACCTGTCCCTGATGCCAAAAAGGTTAGGGAACCCCTGCTTTAAACAGAAAGGAAATTATAAAAGAAGGACTCTTGAAGTAACAGGAAGGAAGAACGAACAATGAAACAAGAAGAAATAGTGGGAGAATGCAATAGACTATCCTTCTTGTGAGTTTCATGAATCATATTTGATGATTGCAACAAAAATTATAACATCATCTGATACTCAAGACAAGACAATTATACTTAAATGTAGGCAAGGTAGAGACCTAACTAGTAGTAAGGTTTTCAACACTTCACTCAAAGTGGTAAAATGTTGATACCAGTAGACTGTGATAAGTCACATATGTACATTGTATTGCCAAGGGCAACCACTAAGAAAACTTAATATAGTAATACACTCAGAAACTCTATAAATTAATCAAGATGGGATCATAAAAATATTCTAGTAACCCCAGAAAAGCAAGAAAAAACAGAGGAACAAGGAACAGAAGAAACAAACAGAAAACAAATAATAAAATGGCAAACTTATGCCCTGACATAAGTATTTACCTTCAAAGGATACAATATGAACAAAAGGAAAAATTGACCATGAAAAAAAGATTTGTCTATGAAAATGATTTTTTTTCACATGAGGTATTCCTGTTGTCATGGGAGATATTTATGAGTAGATTCTAATTACCTTGTATTGTTAAGGTGAAAGTCACACTGTACTCTCAGTAAATTTGTGATTTGTTCTTTCCTAATTTCAACAGTTTTTAAACAGTATTGAGGAAAGGTTACTTGCAAATAAAAATGGTTTTTGTATGTGTTCCATTTGAATATGTAAATATTATGAGGAACATTTAGAATCACAATAATCAGAGAATTCAGTTTGAAGCAGCAATTAGAGGTTTTTTGCCTATCAGATAGGTAAGCATTAATTAAATTCATAGTTGCTAATTGTAATGGGATATGGAAAAATAGGTGCTGTTACATACAATTAGAAGTGTAGATTTGATCAACATATTCTAAGGCAGTTTTAGAGGAATGACCTTATTTTAACATGTTAATTTGCATTCAGCAGTTCAGATTATGGGAAGCTGTGTATAAGAAATATGCTTAATTGTTCATAGTAACATATATAGACAGGTGTTTATTTTAGTAGTATTTGCGGGGGAGAAAGACTAGAAATAGTTGGGCTATGCCCTGGTATCAGGAAATGTTTTAAAGTAAAAACTAATACATATTAACACTTCATAAGAAAAAAAAATTCCACAAAGAGCAGACATTATTTAGCCAGCTTGGTGTAATGTTCATAATATTTCTCAGTTCCAAAATGTATTGAGGATACTTTAATAAACAGTTTTGTTGTGAACTCATTAATTTGAATAATTATTAATTGCAAACACACCCAAATGTAAGTTCAAGGTACAACAACAACAACAAAAAACAAAAGTTAACATTTAATTTACTGTTCTGATTGTTAGTCCATTTATTTCTATGGGTAATCAAGTTGAACATCATATGTCTGTTTTTTCAACGAGTAAAAATCATCTCATGTTTACATCGGTGACATATTTCTTCTAAATTAAAAATTTTTTTTCTACCAAATTTTTTAGGCCTTGCCTGATGCTACCCTGTCTGTGAGGTTTTTGTTAATTATTCATCTTTAAGTTATCACTATCTCTTTTGAACTATAACATATTTTTCTGTATTTTTATCTCATCATTTTCCATAATATTAATAGTAATAATACTTTTTTGTGCTTTAAATCATACATTATACACTGCTTTATTTGCTTTACATATATTATCAGATTTCTCATATTAGCCCATAATAAGGTAGACATTACTATCCTGATTTTACATTGAAGAAACTAAAATATTTAGAGGTTAAGTAAATTACTCAAGGTCACAAAGGTAAGATTAAAGTTTAGGTTTCAAATTCAGGTATGTTTGCTACAAAACCTTGTCACTGTGTTAGACTGCCTCTTAAGTGAGTAAGGTAAATGAAATAAATGCTTTGTATGTTTAAAAGAAATTTTGTTATAAAGGAAAGGAAATAATCAATGAATTAATGAAATGTTCAAATTACAGACTTTAAAGTAAATACAGATTTAGTTTTATACTAGTCATAAGGTAATTCAGTGTTAGTAGTTAATACCATTAAATATAATGTGATAATCAGCTAGCGAAAAAGAAAAAAATTAAAGTTCACGGTTATTTGCTACATATATATATATATAAATTTTAAGTTAGAATTATACCATTTGTTATATCATTTATGCCATGTACAAATGAATGAAAATTTCACTTTTTTTCTTTCTAGAATTCTGGAGGTGGAAATGGAGTTGATCTTTCAGTGCTAAATGAGGCTCGCAATATGGTGTCAGATCTTCTGATTGATCCAAGCCTTCCACCACAAGTCATTTCCTCTCTACGGAGTATCAGTAGCTTAATGGGTGCTTTCTCAGGTTCCTGTAGGCCAAAGATTAATCCTCTCACACCATTTCCTGGATTTTACCCCTGCTCTGAAATAGAGGACCCAGCTGAGAAAGGGGATAGAAAACTTAACAAGGTCGAAATACAGTAATCATCCAACCCTATTTATCAAATTTAATGATATTTTCAAATTAACTGCTCCTTTAAATTCTTTATAAAATACAATTTTCGTTTCAAGTACCAGACATAATATTGAGCTGCTTGGGATGTTAGAGGCAATTATAAGCTCAAATAATTATAGTTGCGTATTCAGTTTTTATTTTAAATACATTGCTGTGATTAGCACTTATAATTTGAATGGTAACAACTATGTATTATTATTCTTGTTAAGAAGTAGAGAACAGCAAGCAAATTTTGTTCCAGGCTTATACAACAAACTAGTAGTCAGATCATGTTATTGCTCTATTTTATTCTTTAGCATCTGGGAATTGTTCTTGTTGAGCCAAGAAGAAATGGTCATTATCATATTCATTTTACGAATTACATAGCATTATTTTAAAATGATTTTTATGTTTTTTGAACCGTGTTTTCCCCCCTTTTACACCTACTGAAGATTACTGTAGCCCAGTAGGCATTGATTTTTATATCATTAGAATAGAGGATTAATTTCTCTTTAAAATATTTCAAAATAGGATTTTCTTTAGAAAATAATAAATACTGTTCTAAATGGGTATGCATTATTCTTGTTCAGGGTGCTTTTACTTGTTTTATTTGACTATTATCAGTATCTTTGCCAATAGCTAAAATCATAAAACTTTAAAACTAGAAACATTTTAGAAATTATTTTACTCAACCATTTTATTCCAGATAAGGAAACTAACCAAGAGAAGACGAAATTTATTTCAGTTAATTTTGTCAATTGTAATAATGCTTATAGAACTTAGAAATAGGTAAATATCGTTTTTGTAGGGATTTTGATCATCAGTTAATTTTATCAGTTGTCAGCATTAGGGTTTAGAAATGTTGACAAGTTAAGCAAACCCAATTAGAGGAAAAGGATTTCAGAAGTATTGATCACAATCTGGATCATAGTTGTGTGATGGTTTTTTTTTTAAAGTTTATACAGTAGCACCTACATTAGTCAAAACCCAATTAATTAGTATTTAGTTATATGACTTCTTTTTAGCACTCTATCTTATAAGAAAGAGGTTAATCACAAGCATTCAGAGGGCATAGCAATAAACCATAAATAAAATAACTTTAATGTATTCTTGAGTTAGTTTTCACTCTATATGTTACTCTTCCTTTGCATTTTCTATTGATATTTGATACTCAGGATAGTAATTTTTAAAAATAGTAATTCTTAAAATTTTTAATCAGAAATCATATTGATATCAGTATTTAGTGTGTAGAAAAGTGTACTGGTACATTTTAGGAACATTTTAAACATAATATTAATTAAACAGGATGCCTAAATGCCTCATTTCCTGAGCATTGTAGTTAATCAAGGTTATTTTGGGTTCTGGAATCTACTGATAGAGTAAGTCATATAAGAACCAGGAAGTAACCCTTATTCCTTTTCTTTGTGTTCTTTAAACTCCTTATTAGAGTTCTATATCGAATTTGTCTCTGCTTTTGGAAAAGCATATAAAAAGCCTGTTGTTACTTCAGAAAAGGGCAAAGGCATTTACTGAAAAAACAATAGGCAAAAGGGAAAAGGAACAGATAATATAACTATCTTATACACATTAAGAACAAAGAAAGATCATATGAACCTAAATGACAGTCAACAAGGATATTAACATAAAGGACTTTTTCACTGCTGGTCTAATTAACTATTAACCTTTACAAAATCAGTGTCCTTGGGAAAACTGAAATATAAGACAGATACTTATCTCTGAGATTGTTGCAGTGTCTGCTGATAGGGGAAATTCATAAGCAGCAGAAACTATTATGTAAATCTCAGTAAAACACTTATTTATAATGGTCAAAAATGGAATATGGTTAATTGAACATTTGGGTTAGTTGAGAATATTTTTTAAAATTAGGGCAAAATATTAATGCTAAAGGTGTTCTGTATTTAACTCAGTCATTTATTCAAACTCAGAATCCTGCAGTTTCTCCTGATTAACAGCTGAGTAAATTCTATAGCACTGTATTGAAAATATAAAAAATTTAGAATATAGGGCTGATCATCCCTGATCCTAAGATTGTCCTCTGAAGTTGATTTTCAGGGTAGATCTTTCATATCCACTTTTTAAATTGCCAATTGTTTCTTATGAAACAAGTAGTAAAATGTACAAAAGAAAAAGAATCTAGCTTAAATTATAGAGTTCAGACATATTTTTTAATAGGAGGAAGAGGAATAGAATAACAAAATACAGTGTGAAATTTGGAGTAAATTGACAGATTTTCAGAATAAAATGTTTCTTTTTTCTCTGTACATGTTAAAAATATACTTCGTATTGATACTTTCATGTGCCATCACTAATATTACATATATAGCATATTAAAGAGTGACATTTTTAACCATTGTTAAATTATTCAACAGGGACTAAATAGGAATAGTTTGCCAACTCCACAGCTGAGGAGGAGCTCAGGAACTTCAGGATTGCTGCCTGTTGAACAGTCTTCAAGGTAGGATCGTAATAATGGCAAAAGGCCTCACCAAGAATTTGGCATTTCAAGGTAAAATCTGCAGAGCATTTTAAGAAACTTGAATCGAATGCATCTACTTTGTTTCTGTCAATAATGTTTCAAATAGTTCTGGAAGCAGAAAGGAATGGTTGAAGTATTTTATGTATAGAACAACATGTGTAGTAATAATATGGTAAAATAGAGAAACTGATTATTAAAAAGAAGCTAATGTGTCTTATCCTAAAACTTTGATAGGCTGGGTACAAAATGTGCTGGATCCCTGAGAACATGAGATAGTTTAGGGAAATTAGGATCAACTCAGGACTGGGTGCTGGGGAACTTTTTAAATCGATAGAAGTGGCCATTACAGGGTTAGCCACCAATCCCATGAATAGTATCCAAAAGTAGGTCTGCAGAATTACTGACTTCTGAAAAGAGGAGCATGTTTCCAAGGCTCCTCACAGTTGTTAGGATTAAGGTAACCAGACTTTCAAATCCTGTTCCTGCTGGAGGTTGAGACAACTAATATATTCTATATTCTGTTGAGGATTTACTTGGAACTGAACAATGCTAATCTTATAAATGAAAGGCATCAGTAACTTTAAGTAAATGAGGCTGGAAAAATGCAGGAGCTGAAATCTCCTGAATCTAAATATATACATTTACCCTGATAACAAAGGATTTAATAATACAGTACTTTGTCTTTTAAAAGCCAGGAAGGATACCGATCCTTGTGTGAGTTTGTCATAAGTTTTTCTTTACTCAGCTTTCTAATTATGTTAATATAATATTGGAATTGGCACAAATTCTGTGTTAACCACTTTCTGGTATTACTGAGCATGTTTTATACTTTTGAGCTGTATAGTTTCACATTTGAAACAGTAGATGGCAGGATTGGATCATAGCTATTTGTTAAAATTTATGTTAACAGATAATCAGGTGATTATAATTTTCTAGATTCTTAGGTGGTTTATTAATTTGAATCTTGTATAATATAGTCAAGCAGGTGAACTCCTTTTTGTAAAAGAAAAATTGAATGAAGTGATGTCTAAAACAGGAATGGATTGAAGTATGAAGAGTACTGTACAGGAAAATGAGCATTGGTCCAAAATTTGCCATGGCCTGAACATCATAGTCTTTTTTTTTTTTTTTTTTGTAAAGGAAGCAGGATATAGGGAAGTGAATGATGTTAGGAACAGAAAATGTAACAGTATTTCTTAACTATGGGTAGCATTATCTTGAGAATATAGTTGGGTTTTAAAAGGAATGATAAAAATGTTTTATATAACCTTTCATACTGATGTAACAGCAATGCATTTGCAGTTAAAGAAACATTTGATACATTGAGTTAAGGTCATTTTTATCCTGCTGCCTCAGATAATTGATTAAAATAGAAGCATAGTCCAGAGAAAACTAATCTTTAACTCTGAAAAGTGTTTATTATATAAAGCTAAATGTAGGTAGATTCTATATAGTGACTTAACTCTCATTAAAACAAAATTTATGCCTCATAAAATATTTAGAAATTTGGAGAATAAATTAATTGGTGGTATTATGTACGTCTATTTTAAAGAGACCAGGCTAGATGTATCTTTTCTAGTTTGCAGAAGCTGGAGCCTCTTGGTAATAAATGTCTGTGTGTACTTTGCACATAGGTGGGTTATGATGGGAATATATGAAACATTTACAACCACTATTCCTTTTCAGATTCAAGTCTCTGGATCAGTGCTGTCTAATAGAAATTTTTGCAATGATGGAAATAGTTTATATCTGCACTGTCTAATATGGTACTCCCTAGCTACATGTGACTGTTAATCATTTGAAATGTGTCTAGCATGACTAAGGAACTGAATTTTAAATGTGATTTAATTCTTACTAATTTCATTCAGATATAAAGAGCCATATGTGACTGTTTTGTAGATATATGTGACATCCATATTAGTGCAGCTGTAGATCTTTAATGCGTAGTGATCTTTTGTTCAGGAATCTTTAGACTTTAGTAGCACAAAACTAATAGACTTATGACTCTGAAATCATCTTGACTTTATATTATAGTACTCCAGAATCGAGAGCTCATATCCTTGATTTTGAGTCTTGAGCTTTGGATTCTGATCACAGTTTGCCTGACTTGATTTCAACATGATTCCAGTGTTGAACCTCTCATTTCCTGAGCCTATGACTGAACCCAGATTTCTCATCATTCCAGCTGCTTTTTCATCTGTTACTATTGTTCTGCCCTTATTTCCCGGCACAATGCTGCCATCCTCTAGTGGAGTGGTTGCTTACAAAATTGATTTACTTAGACTTGGTATTATCTTTGCATCCTGTTACCTTATTCTACAGATAACAGTTGTCAGATATCTGTCTGCATTATCTTTTATTCTCTATTCCTTCTTCTCCTTTATCACTGTGCCTATACTATTTTATGCTTTCATTACTACTTACTTGGGCTATTGACTTAGCCTCTTAATTCCGGTTTCCATTATCCTTCTTGACTTTATTAATCTTCTCCCTTACACTAGAAATCTTCCTTAAATAAAACTGTGATTGCAGTTGTCCCTGGTTATCCCTGGGGAATTGGTTCCAGGCCCCTCCCCTTCCCATGGGTACAAAAATCCATGGATGCTTGAGTCCTTTATATAAAATGGTGTAGTATTTACATATACTCTCTACACATCCTTTCATATACTTTAAATCACCTCCAGATTATTTATAATACCTAAGGCAATGTAAATGCTATGTAAAGAGTTGTTATACTCTATTTTTTATTTGTATTTTTTATTACTGTGTTTTTTTTCCTTGAATATTTTTGATTTGGGGTTGGTTAAATCTGTGGATGTAGAAACCTCACATACAGAGAGCTGACTGTATATAGTTTTTCTAGTCATTGCATTTTTGGACTCTTTACCAGTCCTATAGAATAACGCCCTAATTCCTAGTGTAGAATGTGAAACCCAATTATACCTCATGACAAGCTGCAGCCCTTACTTGGAAAAAGTAAATGAACTAACATAGATGAGCAGTCTTTCAAATAATGAGAATGGAAAAATGATATGGAAAGCTTTCTAGGTAAAAACAATAGACATGTAACTTGTTTAAGACTCTTCCTTGATGTTTTCTGATAATTTTGTTCTTAGTTTAACACCGTTTGAAAATTAAGCTAAATTATGTTTCAAAATAACTAAAATACAAACAATGAAATATATATAAGGTATTTGGATAAAAAGTAATACCCTATTTGTGTAAAGAATAATATAGGATTTAATTTTGCTTTTATTCATGCTTTGCCTAGAGAAAAAAGTTAAGTATTATAACCCTGGGAGCTATGATAAAAATAATCAGAAGAAAGAAAACCACAGGGAAGAAGAGTTAGTCCCCGATTGAACAGCGACTCTGTTCTTATTGTTAAGAGTTTATTATTGTTCATCTGTTAGAGGACTTGAGATTTTACTAATTAAGGAGGCCATTCCTTTACAACACCAAAGTATGTTTCCAACATCACCTTCCTCTGCTCTTCTGAAATTCTAGTCAAGCTGAACTATTTGATCTTCTCTCTGTCCATCTGTGCACCGTTTTAATTTAAAAAGCTATTTAACTGGAATAGATCTCAGCTTCAGTTCTGTATATCCTTAGTTGGGCTCATAAATCACCTTATAAGGATAACACCTGGAGGTCCTTCTCCCTTCTCCAAGGAGAAGTACTCTTTTCTTCCTCTGAATTTGCATAACACCTTCTCTTACAGCACTTTTCACATTCTACTTTGTGTCAGCCATTACTACTCCTCTAAAGCCTATTTAATTTCTATAAAGAGTTTGAGATTGCATTAAAATGAATCTTTGAAGACAAATGGCTGCTTAACAAGTGTCCTGCAGAGGTATGGTATCCATATGAGATTATGACCCTTAATCTTGCCTTCTGCTTAAGTTTCAGATCTGGGATGAGATTTCTCTGGTTAGAAAGTTCCAGGAAAGGTTCTTTTCTGGATTTGCTGATGATTAAATTACCCATCTCTGAGTTCTAGTTTTAGTACAGGTTGAATATCCCTTATCTGAAAGTCTTGGAACCAGAAGTGTTTCAGATTTCAGGTTTTGGTATATTTGCCTATGCATAATGTGGTATCTTGGGGATACAACCCAGTATTCATTTATATTTCATATATACATAGCCTGAAGGTAATTTTATATAATATTTTAAATAATTTTATGCATGAAACAAAGTTTTGACTGTATTTTAACTGTGACCCATCTCATGTGGTCAAGTGTGGAGTTTTCCATTTGCAGAGTCATGTTTATACTCAAGAAATTTTGAATTTTGGAGCATTTTGGATTTGGGATGTTCAACCTATACTTAGAGTTAAAAGAAGACTGAGCTGCTGTTTTTGAACTGAGTGATGGGACCCAGCCTTCTCTGAGGTCAAACAGCACATATCCCGGGCTCACAGGTCACTCCTTTTGAACAGGTTTTCCCTGGGGAAAAAAATAGGCAAGTTGTGTTCAATTACCCTGTGGGCTATCAACTATAGTTACTTCCTACACTAAAGAGACTTGCTTTTAAACCTATGAGTCACCATTTATCTTCGCCGCTGCTGTGTAATCAAATCTAATAACTTGTTGCCTGGCAATAGTATGTACCCTAAATTCTGTGCCTTATAATTTATCAGAGACTTACACTAAGGTTATATTAGCAAACTTGACCCTATTTGAACCCCGGCAATTCAAGAGGGCTAATTGTGTCATCCTACTCAGCTTCTTAAGAGAATAACTCTGTAAATTTAGACATCTACAGTTATCAAGTTTATACAACTGCATTGAAACTGAGTTGGTACAGACCTTGTTAAGGTAATTTGTATTGACTGTCTAGAAGTCAGCTCTTAAAATATAGCTTAGCTCAGGGACCATAAATTTTGACGTCTCTTGTTCGTTTGCTTTTGACAACTCATTCCCAAGTGAGTAGAAAAAGAAAAACAAACTCAATTTCTTCCACCATACTCTGACAGCACATTTCTGATACCAGATGTGTGGGGATTTCTCCCCACCAGCAAGCAAGCGAGCAAGCAAGCAAGCAAACAATTCTGTAGTAGACATAAGCTAGGTGTCCTATAATTCAATTATTTCTTTTTCTTTTCTTTTCTTTTTTTTTTTTTTTTTTTTGTGAGACAGAATCTCACTCTGTTGCCCAGGCTGGAGTGCAGTGGCATGATCTCTGTCCACTGCAATCTCTGCCTCCTGGGTTCAAGCAATTCTTCCCCAACCTCCTGAGTAGTTGGGACTACAGGCACATGCCACCACGCCCAGCTAATTTTTGTATTTTTAGTAGAGACAGGGTTTCACCATGTTGGCCAGGCTGGTCTCAAACTCCTGACCTCAGGTGATCCGCCTGCCTCGGCCTCCCAAAGTGCTGGGATTACAGGCATGAGACACCATGCCCATCCTAATTCCATTATTTCTGACACCATCTACCTGGAGATGGCGTAAGATCATACTGGTTAAGGACTCAGTCCCACGAGACTGATCTCCACTTCTGATGCCAATAGCAAGCCTCAGGTTATTTTGCCTGTGCTTCTGACCAACCTGCTGTAAATTGGGATTCCCACAGCCCCCTCCCTGGGTTCAGGTAATTTGCTAGAGCAGCTCACAGAACTCGGAAGCATGTTTACTGGTTTATTACAAAGAATATTTTAAAGGATATAAATCAACAGCCAGATGAGGAGATACAAAGGACAGGTCTGGAAGGGGCCTGAGTACAGGAGCTTCTTCTGCCCCTGTGGAGTTGGAGTATACCACCCTCCTTGCTTGTGGACATGTTCTTGTTCACTTTCCTGGAAGCCCCCACGTGTTTGGCTATTCACAAGCTCCTCAGACCCAGTCCTTTCTGGATTTTTATAGGAGCTTCATTTTATAGGCATGATTGAGTAAATCATTGGCCATTGGTGAGCAATTTAAGCTTTAGTCCCTCTCCTCTGGAGGTTGGGAGTCAGCCCCCATCCTCTAATCCTGTCTTGGTCTTTCAAGTGACTAGCCTCCATCCTGAAGCTACCTAGGAGCTGCCAGCCGTCAGTCAACTCATTAGCATACAAAAAGACACTTTGGAGATCCTCAGGAGTTTAGGAGTTGTATGCTAGGAAACAGGGACTGGACTAAAACCAAATATGTATTTCACAATATCATACCAAGTCTGACTTTAATCACCTTCCTACCAACTATTAGTAGTCATTGGAACTACTCGTCTGCTTGTCTTCTGCTTTCTTCGTATTGATTTATGTAATTTCATTGAGGTGTGTATTTATCTGGTGCTGGGCCAGGACATGATGGGAAGATTCGGGAACTAATCTGAGAACCTATCATTTGACCTGTAACTCTTAATTCTAAATAGCTAAATGAATGTATGATATACTGAAATTATTGAAAGACCCTGGATCAAGGTAGAAGACAGTGGAGCAGTGCTGTGGTGCCATTCTGAAAGGAGAAATCTCTCTTTGTCTTGACTATTAATCATAGAATCAGGGAGTGGACTTTGGTAGAATACACAGATTTTTCTCCTTTTTTTTTGTTTTTTATTTTAAACTAGAAGCTTTTAGAATGTGTTTGTATACTGTGAATGATACGGACAAGAAGAATATGTTTATGAGATTTAATTTTGTTTGCATGTCTAAGTGTTTGAAAACTCAGTTCATTATCTTAGTATTATTATTATTATTATCATCATTATACTTTAAGTTCTGGGGTACATGTGCAGAATGTGCAGTTTTGTTACATAGGTATACACTTGCCATGGTGGTTCGCTGCACCCATCAACCCATCACCTACATTAGATATTTCTCCTAATGCTATCCCTCCTCTAGTCCCCCACCCCCCGACAGGCCCTGGTGTGTGATGTTCCCCTCCCTGTGTCCATGTGTTCTCATTGTTCAGTTCCCACTTATGAGTGAGAACATGTGGTGTTTGGTTTTCTGTTCTTGTGATAGTTTGCTGAGAATGATGGTTTCCAGCTTCATTCATGTCCCTGCAAAGGACATGAACTCTTCCTTTTTTATGGCTGCATAGTATTCCGTGGTGTGTATGTGCCATATTTTCTTTATCCAGTCTATCATTGATGGACACTTCGGTTGGTTCCATGTCATTGCTATTGTGAATAGTGCCGCAATAAATATACATGTGCATGTGTTTTTATAGTAGAATGATTCATAATCCTTTGGGTATATACCCAGTAATGGGATTGGTGGGTCAAGTGGTATTTCTTGTTCTAGATCCTTGAAGAATCGCCACACTGTCTTCCACAATGGTTGAACTAATTTACACTCCCACCAACAGTGTAAAAGTATTCCTATTTTTCCACATCCTCTGCAGCATCTGTTGTTTCCTGACTTTTTAATGATCGCCATTCTAACTGGCATGAGATGGTATCTCATCATGGTTTTGATTTACATTTCTGTAAGGACCAGTGATAATGAGCATTTTTTCATATGTTTGTTGGTTGCATAAATGTCTTCTTTTGAGAAGTGTCTGTTGATATCTTTTGCCCACTTTTTGATGGGGTTATATTTTTCTTGTAAATTTGTTAAAGTTCTTTGTAGATTCTGGACATTAGACCTTTGTCAGATAGATAGAGTGCAAAAATTTTCTCCTATTCTGTAGGTTGCCTGTTCACTCTGATGGATGGTAGTTTCTTCTGCTGTGCAGAAGCTCTTTAATTAGATTGCATTGGTCAATGTTGGCTTTTGTTGCCATTGCTTTTGGTGTTTTAGACATGAAGTCTTTGCCCATGCCTATGTCCTGAATGGTATTGCCTAGGTTTTCTTCTAAGATTTTTGTGGTTTTAGGTCTTATGTTTAAGTCTTTAATCCATCTTCAGTTAATTTTTGTATAAGGTGTAAGAAAGGGGTCCAGTTTCAGTTTTCTGCATATGGCTAGCCAGTTTTCCCAACACCATTTATTAAATAGGGAATCCTTTCCCCATTGCTTGTTGTGTCAGGTTTGTCAAAGATCAGATGGTTGTAGATGTGTGGTGTTATTTCTGAGGCCTCTGTTCTATTCCATTGGTCTATATATCTGTTTGGTACCAGTACCAGAGGAAAGAACAGGCAGTAATGATTGCTGTTCTGCAGCCTCTCCTGGTGACACCCAGGCAAACAGCGTGTTTTGGTTGCTGTAGCCTTGCAGTATAGTTTGAAGTCAGGTAGCGTGATGCCTCCAGCTTTGTTCTTTTTGCTTAGGATTGTCTTGGCTGTGAGGGATCTTTTTTGGTTCCATGTGAAATTTAAAGTAGTTTTTTCGAATTCTGTGAAGAAAGTCAATGGTAGCTTGTTGGGGATAGCACTGAATCTATATATCACTTTGAGCAGTATGGCCATTTTTGCGATATTGATTCTTCCTATCCATGAGCATGGAAGGTTTTTTCATTTGTTTGTGTCCTCTCTTAATTCCTTGAGCAGTAGTTTGTAGTTCTCCTTGAAGAGGTCCTTCACAACCCTTCTAAGTTGGATTCCTAGGTATTTTATTCTCTTTATAACAATTGTGAATGGGAGTTCACTCATGATTTGGCTCTCTTGTTTGTCTGTTTCTGTTGTATAGGAATGCTTGTGATTTTTGCATATTGATTTTGTATCCTGAGACTTTTCTGAAGTTGCTTATCAGCTTATGGAGATTTGGGGCTGAGACAATGGGGTTTTATAAATATTGAATCATGTCATCTGCAAACAGAGACAATTTGACTTCCTCTCTTCTTAATTGAATACCGCTTATTTCTTTCAATTGCCTGATTGCCCTGACCAGAACTTCCAATACCATGATGAATAGGAGTGGTGAGAGAGGGCATCCTTGTCTTGTGCTAATTTTCAGAAGGAATGCTTCCAGTTTTTGCCCGTTCAGTATGATATTGCTTATGGGTTTGTCATAAATAGCTCTAATTATTTTGAGATACATTCCATTGATACCTAGTTCATTGAGAGTTTTTAGCTTGAAGGGGTGTTGAATTTTGTCAAAGGCCTTTTGTGCATCTATTGAGATAATCATGTGGTTTTTGTCATTGGTTCTGTTTATGTGATGGATTACACTTATTGATTTGTGTATGTTGAACCAGCCTTGCATCGCAGGGATGAAGCCTACTTGATCGTGGTGGGTAAGCTTTTTGATGTGCTGCTGGATTCTGTTTGCCAGTATTTTATTGAGGATTTTCACATCGATATTCACCAGGGATATTGGCTTGAAATTTTCTTTTTTTGTTGTGTCTCTTCCAGGTTTTGGTATCAGGATGATGTAGGCTTCATAAAATGAGTTAGGGAAGATTTCCTCTTTTTCTATTGAGTGGAATAGTTTCAGAATGAATGGTACTAGCTCCTCTTTGTACCTGTGGTAGAATTCAGCTGTGAATCTGTCTGATCCTGGACTTTTTTTGGTTGGTAGGCTATTAATTCCTGCCTCCATTTCAGAACTTGTTATTGGTCAGTTCAGGGATTCGATTTCTTCCTGGTTTAGACTTGGGATGGTGTGTGTGTCCAGGAATTTATCCATTTCTTCTAGATTTTTTAGTTTATTTGTGTAGAGGTGTTTATAGTATTCTCTGATGGTAGTTTGTATTTCTGTGGGATCAGTGGTGATATCCCCTATATCATTTTTTATTGTGTCTATTTGATTCTTTTCTTATTCTTCCTTATTAGCCTGGCTAGTGGTCAATATATTTTGTTGATCTTTTGAAAAAAAACAGCTCCTGAATTCATTGATTTTTTGAAGGGTTTTTCGTGTCTCTATCTCCTTCAGTTCTGCTCTGATCTTAGTTATTTCTTGCCTTCTGCTAGCTTTTGAATTTGTTTGCTCTTGCTTCTCTTGTTCTTTTCATTGTGACATTAGGGTGTCAATTTTAGATCTTTCCTGCTTTCTCTTATGGGCATTTAGTCCTATAAATTTCCCTTTACGTACTGCCTTAAATGTGTCCCAGAGATTCTGGTATGTTTTGTCTTTGTTCTCATTGGTTTCAAAGAACATCTTTATTTCTGCCTTCATTTTGTTATTTACCCAGTAGTCATTCAGGAGCAGGTTGTTCACTTTCCATGTCATTGTGTGGTTTCGAGTGAGTTTCCTAATCCTGAATTCTAATTTGATTGCACTGTGGTCTGAGAGACTGTTTGTTATGATTTCTGTTCTTTTGCCTTTGCTGAGGAGTATTTTACTTCCAATTATGTGGTCAATCTTAGAATAAGTGCAATGAGGTGCTGAGAAGAATGTATATTCTGTTGATATGGTGTGGAGAGTTCTGTAGATGTCTGTTAGGTCCACTTGGTCCAGAGCTGAGTTCAAGTCCTGAATATCCTTGTTAATTTTCTGTCTCATTGATCTGTCTAATATTGACAGTGGGGTGTTAAAGTCTCCCACTATTATTGTGTGGGAGTCTAAGTCTCTTTGTAGGTCTCTAAGAACTTGCTTTATGAATCTGGGTACTCTTGTATTGGGTACATATATATTTAGGATGGTTAGCTCTTTTGCATCGATCCATTTACCATTATGTAATGCACTTCTTCGTCTCTTTTGATCTTTGTTCGTTTAAAGTCTTTTTTATCAGAGATTAGGATTGCAACTCCTGTCTTTTTTTTTTTCCATTTGCTTGGTAAATATTCCTCCCTTGCTTTATTTTGAGCCTGATGTGTCTTTACAGGTGAGATGGGTCTCCTGAATACAGCACACTGATGGGTCTTGACTCTTTATCCAATTTGTCAGTCTGTGTATTTCAATTGAGGCATTTAGCCCATTTACGTTTAAAGTTAATATGTGTGAATTTGATGCTGTCATTATGATTCTAGCTGGTTGTTTTGCCCTTTAGTTGATGCAGTTTCTTAGTAGTGTCGATGGTCTTTACAATTTGGTATGTTTTTGCAGTGGCTGGTACTGGTTGTTCCTTTCCATGTATAGTGCTTCCTTAAGGAGCTCTTGTAAGGCAGGCCTGGTGGTGACAAAATCTCTCAGCCTTTGCTTGTCTGTAAAGGATTTTATTTCTCCTTCACTTATGAAGCTTAGTTTGGCCGGATATGAAATTCTGGGTTTAAAATTCTTTTCTTTTGGTGGATCTCGAGGTCAGGAGTTCGAGTCCAGCCTGACCAACATGGTGAAACCCTGTCTCTAATAAACATACAAAAGTTAGCCGGGTGTGGTGGTGCACGCCTGTAATCACAACTACTGAGGAGGCTGAGGCAGGAGAATTGCTTGAACCTGGGAGGCGGACGTGGCAGTGAGCTGAGATTGTGCCACTGCATTCCAGCCTGGGTGACAGAGAGAGACTCCATGTCAAAAAAGAATATTGGCCCTCATTCCATTCTGGCTTGTAGGATTTCTGCTGAGAGATCCACTGTTAGTCTGATGGGCTTCCCTTTGTGAGTAACCTGAGCTTTCTCTCTGGCTGCCCTTCACATTTTTTCCTTCATTTCAACTTCGGTGAATCTGACAATTATGTGTCTTGGGGTTGCTCTTCTCAAGGAGTATCATTATGGTATTCTCTGTATTTCCTGAATTTGAATGTTGACCTGTCTTGTTAGGTTGGGGACGTTCTCTTGGATAATATCCTGAAGAGTGTTTTCCAACTTGGCTCCATTCCCCCTGTCACTTTCAGGTACATCAATCAAACGCAGATTTGGTATTTTCACATAGTCCCATATATCTCGGAGACTTGGTTTGTTCTTTTTTTTTTTTTTTTTGAGACGGAGTCTTGCTCTGTCGCCCAGGCTGGAGTGCAGTGGCGCAATCTCGGCTCACTGCAAGCTCCGCCTCCCGGGTTCACGCCATTCTCCTGCCTCAGCCTCTCCGAGTAGCTGGGACTACAGGCGCCCGCCACCACGCCCGGCTAATTTTTTGTATTTTTAGTAGAGACGGGGTTTCACCGTGGTCTCGATCTCCTGACCTCATGATCCGCCCGCCTCCGCCTCCCAAAGTGCTGGGATTACAAACGTGAGCCACCGCGCCCGGCCTGTTCTTTTTTATTCTTTTATTTATTTATTTATTTTTCTCCGATGTTATGTTTTTTATTTTTTTTTTTAATTATACTTTAGGTTTTAGGGTACATGTGCACAGTGTGCAGGTTTGTTACATATGTATCCATGTGCCATGTTGGTTTGCTGCACCCATTAACTTGTCATTTAGCATTAGGTATATCTCCTAATTCTGTCCCTCCCCACTCCCCCCACCCCACAACAGTCCCCGGAGTGTGATGTTCCCCTTCCTGTGTCCATGAGTTCTCATTGTTCAATTCCCACCTATGAGTGAGAACATGCGGTGTTTGGTTTTTTGTCCTTGCGATAGTTTACTGAGAATGATGGTTTCCAGCTTCATCCATGTCCCTACAAAGGACATGAACTCATCATTTTTTATGGCTGCATAGTATTCCATGGTGTATATGTGCCACATTTTCTTAATCCAGTCTATCGTTGTTGGACATTTGGGTTGGTTCCAACTCTGCTATTGTGAATAGTGCCGCAATAAACATACGTGTGCATGTGTCTTTATAGCAGCATGATTTATAGTCCTTTGGGTATATACCCAGTAATGGGATGGCTGGGTCAAATGGTATTTCTAGTTCCAGATCCCTGAGGAATCGCCACACTGACTTCCACAATGGTTGAACTAGTTTACAGTCCCACCAACAGTGTAAAAGTGTTCCTGTTTCTCCACATCCTCTCCAGCACCTGTTGTTTCCTGACTTTTTAATGATGGCCATTCTAACTGGTGTGAGATGGTATCTCACAATGGTTTTGATTTGCATTTCTCTGATGGCCAGTGATGATGAGCATTTTTTCATATGTTTTTTGGCTGCATAAATGTCTTCTTTTGAGAAGTGTCTGTTCATGTCCTTCGCCCACTTTTTGATGGGGTTGTTTTTTTCTTGTAAATTTGTTTGAGTTCATTGTAGATTCTGGATATTAGCCCTTTGTCAGATGAGTAGGTTGCAAAAATTTTCTCCCATTCTGTAGGTTGCCTGTTCACCCTGATGGTAGTTTCTTTTGCTGTGCAGAAGCTCTTTAGTTTAAATAGATCCCATTTGTCAATGTTGGCTTTTGTTGCCATTGCTTTTGGTGTTTTAGACATGAAGTCCTTGCCCAAGCCTATGTCCTGAATGGTATTGCCTAGGTTTTCTTGTAGGATTTTAACGGTATTAGGTCTAACATTTAAGTCTTTAATCCATCTTGAATTAATTTTTGTATAAGGTGTAAGGAAGGGATCCAGTTTCAGCTTTCTACATATGGCTAGCCAGTTTTCCCAGCACCATTTATTAAATAGGGAATCCTTTCCCCTTTGCTTGTTTTTGTCAGGTTTGTCAAAGATCAGATAGTTGTAGATATGCGACATTATTTCTTTTTTTTTTTTTGAGACGGAGTCTCGCTCTGTCGCCCAGGCTGGAGTGCAGTGGCGCAATCTCGGCTCACTGCAAGCTCCGCCTCCCGGGTTCACGCCATTCTCCTGCCTCAGCCTCTCCGAGTAGCTGCGACTACAGGCGCCCGCCACCACGCCCGGCTAATTTTTTGTATTTTTTAGTAGAGACGGGGTTTCACCGTGGTCTCGATCTCCTGACCTCGTGATCCGCCCGCCTCGGCCTCCCAAAGTGCTGGGATTACAAGCGTGAGCCACCGCGCCCGGCCGATATGCGACATTATTTCTGAGGGCTCTGTTCTGTTCCATTGATCTATGTCTCTGTTGTGGTACCAGTACCATGCTGTTTTGGTTACTGTAGCCTTGTGGTATAGTTTGAAGTCAGGTAGCGTGATGCCTCCAGCTTTGTTCTTTTGGCTAGGATTGACTTGGCGATGCGGGCTCTTTTTTGGTTCCATATGAACTTGAAAGTAGTTTTTTCCAATTCTGTGAAGAAAGTCATTGGTAGCTTCATGGGGATGGCATTGAATCTATAAATTACCTTGGTCAGTATGGCCATTTTCACGATATTGATTCTTCCAACCCATGAGCATGGAATGTTCTTCCATTTGTTTGTATCCTCTTTTATTTCATTGAGCAGTAGTTTGTAGTTCTCCTTGAAGAGGTCTTTCACATCCCTTGTAAGTTGGATTCCTAGGTATTTTATTCTCTTTGAAGCAGTTGTGAATGGGAGTTCACTCATGATTTGGCTCTCTGTCTGTGATTGGTGTACAAGAATGCTTGTGATTTTTTTCTCTAATCTTCTTGCTTTATTTTATCAAGTTGATCTTCAATCTCTGATACCCTTTCTTCCACTTGATCAATTAGGCTATTGATACTTGTGTATGCCTCATGAAGTTCTCGTGCTGTGTTTTTCAGCTCCGTCAGGTTATTTATTTTCTTCTCTACCCTGATTATTCTAGTTAGCAATTCGTCTGACCTTTTTTCAAGGTTCTTACCTTCCTTGCATTGGGTTAGAACATGCTCCTTTAGCTCGGATTAGTTGGTTATTACCCACCTTCTTGAAGCGTACTTCTGTCAGTTCATCAAACTCATTCTCTGTGCGGTTTTATTCCCCTGCTGGTGAGGAGTTGTGATTATTTGGAGAAGAGGCATTGTGTTTTTTGGAATTTTCAGCCTTTTTGTGCTGGTTTCTCCCCATCTTTGTGGATTTATCTACTTTTGGTCTTTGACGTTCGTGACCTTCGGATGGGGTCTTTGAGTGGATGTGCTATTGCTTTCTGTTGTTAGTTTTCCTTCTCACAGTCAGGCCCCTTTGCTTCCAGGCTGCTGCAGTTTGCTGGAGGTCCACTCCAAACCCTGTTTGCCTGGGTGTCACCAGGAGAGGCTGCAGAGCAGCCATCATTACTGCCTGTTCTTTCCTCTGGAAGCTTTGTCCCAGAGGGACACCTGCCAGATGCCAGCCAGAGCTCTCCTGTATGGGGTGTCTGTCGGCCCCTACTGGGAGGTGTCTTCCAGTCAGGATACATGGGGGTTAGGGACCCACTTGAGGAGGCAGTCTGACCCTTAGCAGAGTTTGAACACTGTGCTGAGAGGTCCGCTGCTCTGTTCAGAGCCATTAGGCAGGGATGGTTAAGTCTGCTGAAGCTGCACCCGTAGCCACCCCTTCCCCAACGTGGTCTGTCCCAGGGAGATTGGGGTTTTATCTGTAAGTCCCTGACTGGGGCTGCTGCCTTTTTTTCAGAGATGCCCTGCCCAGAGAGGAGAAATCTGGCAGTCTGGCCTCAGTGGCCTTGCTGAACTGCAGTGGGGTCCACCCAGTTCAAACTTTTGGGCTGCTTTGTTTATACTGTGAGGGTAAAACGCCTACTCAAGCCTCAGTAATGGCAGATGCCCCTCCTCCCACCAAGCTTGAGCATCCCAGGTGGATCTCAGACAGCTGCTGTGCTGGCAGTGAGAATTTCAAGCCAGTGGATCTTAGTTTGCTGGGCTCTGTGGGGGTGAGATCTGCTGAGCCAGACCACTTGGCTCCCTGGCTTTAGCCCCCTTTCTGGGGGAGTGTAGGGTTCTGTCTTGCTGGCGTTCCAGGCGCCCCTGTGGTATGGAAAAAACAATACAACAACAACAAAAAAACTCTTGCAACTAGTTTGGTGTCTGCCTAAATGGCCGCCCAGTTTTTTGCTTGAAACCCAGGCACCGGAGGGAATCTCTTGGTCTGCGGATTGCGAAGACTGTGGGAAAAGCGTAGTATCTAGGCTGGAATGCACTGTTCCTCATGGCATAGTCCCTCAGCTTCCCTTGGATAGGGGAGAAAATTCCCCAACCTCTTGCCCTTCCCAAGTGAGGTGATGCCCCACCCTGCTTCCGCTCACCGTCTTTGGGCTGCACCCACTGTCTTACCAGTCCCAGTGAGATGAACCAGGTACCTCAGTTGGAAATGCAGAGATCACCCACCTTCTGCATCATTCTTGCTGAGAGCTGCAGACTAGAGCTCTTTCTGTTCAACCATCTTGCCCGGGAACACACAGATTTTTCTATTTGAATGTTGCCCTGGGTGGTACTGTTACTCTTCTTTTCCAGTCTTTGCCACTCCACATGTAGGCAATTGCCAGTATGAAATAATCAAAAGGATAGGAGTCCAGCTTAAAAGAGTTTGTTCAAACACAAAGCTGTGGATGCCCATCCAGGAAACACAGACTTCAAAGAAATAGGGTCAGTGCTTCAAAGTTGAAAAGTTAAGATCATATTTGTATCGGCAGAAAACAAAGATATTTAGCAGAATAGCATTTTCCACGCAAAGTTGGCTTCTGAGTTACAGCAATTTTATTAGTTACAGCTTGTTTGTTTTCTTTTTCCAATTTAAAAGAATATATTTAACATTCCATCTTAGAAAATGTGTCTTTGTGTAAGAGAAGAAAAAGGGAAGTTAATCTATAATGAAGATCGACGGTAAAGAGGGAAGGAGTCTTCTCTGACATCCTTTAGTTTTTTGCAACATTTAGCAAAGCAATGTAAGTTAGGGGAAAAAAGAAACTAATCTGTAATCAGGGAAATCAAGGTTATGTCTGCCTAGGTTACAGCTGCCTGTTAGTGACTGAGGTCCCAAAATCATATTCCTTTAAGGCTCAGAATAAAAGTTCCAAAAGTTTGGTTTTGAATTACTTATTTTTACACAATGAAAATATGAAGAATGACTGAGCATTGACAGGGAGATGAGTTCATTGGGTGATGAGTTCATTGGGTGGTATTATTTGCTTACTGCTTGTTTTTTGCCTACACTAATAAAAGTTGTCAATACCTGTGAGGACAGGGAACAGAAAAAAATTAAAAACTATACTTTAGTCCAGTAGTTCTCAGTGAGGTCACTGGATCAGAAACTCCATCATATAAGAACTTATTAGAAGTGTGGGTTATCTGTCCCCACCCAAGACTTAGTGAATCAGAAACCTTGGGGATGAGACCAGCAGCCTGTGTTTTAAGAAACCTTCAAAGTAATTGTGATAACCTACTTTAGCCGAGGGATCGGCAATTTACAGCCTATGGACCTAATCTGGTCTATCACCTGTTTTTCTGTAAGTAAAATTTTATTGAAACAAAACCATACCCATTTGTTTATTTTAGTTTATGGATGCTTTTGTGCTACATCGGCAGAGTTGAGTAGTTGCAATAGAGGACATATAGCCAAAAGTATTTACCATCTGGTTCTTTACAGAAAAAGTTTGCTGACTTCTGCTTTAGGCCTTAGGCACTAGAGGCCCAAACTCTGAATTCATGAGAATATATTTGCTAATTAAATTGAGAACCATGAGGAAAAAAGATGAAACTTTTCCTGGTTTTTAAAAATTTTAACCTGTTATTTTTCCCTTTTAGTCAAGGATGCTATCTAAATGGGCCTTTTAATTCAAATCTACTGACTATCCCGAAGCAAAGGTCGTCTTCTGTATCACTGACTCACCATGTAGGTCTCAGAAGAGCTGGTAAGAAATCATTCTTTATGACTCAAATATGGGGGTTCTCAAAGTATATGGTAGTGTAAACACTTTTCATCACACATTTATAGCTAATTTTGAATATAATTTCATGTGTTATAAGTTAACATGACTTAGCAGTTTGGGTTGGCTACTAATTGACTGTTTGCTAATTCTTTCAGTAAAGTTTTAGAACATCTACTCTGTACCAGGTACTTTGCTAAGCAGTAGGGATTCAGAGATAAAATATGTAACTATTTAACTAACCTGAGTGGTTGCAGACCCAGGACAAGGGAAAATCTTCAAGAAAGAGTATTTTTTTTTTCGTAGAATGATAATTATGGAGAAAAAAATTTACTTCATCCTGGAAAAACATTATCATAGGAAATTTTTTAATTAAAAGATTATAGAATGATTAAAAACTCTTGGATGCAAGATATTTTAATAAATACAACATAGGAATAGCAAAGCAATAATGATATTCTGCTTTTAAAGTACATTATGGCTGATATTACATAGGTACAATTTTGTGATTGGAATATACAATTACAAAATTCTTTTATACACAATAACCTGTAAAGCATGTGAAGAGATCAGAAAATATTATTGATAATCAAGAAAAGCAGGCACTAGAAAAAGATCTACATATGATATTGATGCTGTATTTTACAATCTTTAAAATAACAATGATGTTTAAAAGGAAATAGAAGGAATAATGGCTGAAATGAATGGATACTTCGAGTAGAGAACTAGAACACATAGAAAAGAAATGGACAGTCTAGAACTGAGAAATGCACTTGATTAAATTAAAAGCTTTTTCAATGGTTTAAGAATGGATTGGATACAACAGAATACAAAAGTAGTGAACTTGAAGACAGAGAAATAGAAAATACTCAAACCGAAGCACAGAGAAAGAAAAATACGTAAATAACAGAACAAAGTTTAAGAGACATATGGAACACAGAAGTTCTAACATATGTGTGACTGAAGTTCCAGAAGGAATGGAGAGAAACAAAAGGACAGAATAATTTCGCAAAACTAATAAAAGAAAGCAAACAACAAATTCATAAAGTGCAGTGAGCCTCAAGCAAGATAAATAGAAGAAAATCACAGCTAGATGTATGAATCAAGCCTCCAAATTATAAAGAAAAAAGTTTCAAAAGCAACCAAGCAAGGTTGTTTTTATTTTTCAAGGAACAACAATAATAATACTGACAGTGACTTGTTAACAGCAACTGTGAACTCCAAAGACAATAGAATATTTGAAAAAGTGTGGAAAGAATAAAACTTGACAACATAGGATTCTTTATCCAATGAAGAAATATTCTTGAAAAATTAAATTGGAATAAAAATTTTTTTTAGTATCCTCCTTCCCCTGCAACAGTAACTGTGGTGATGGGTATGTTAATTGATTTGATTGTCATAATCATTTCACAGTAAAAATGTAAATCAAGTCATTATGTTTACACCTTGAATACATGTAGTTTTTGTCCATCATACCTCAGTAAATCTGGAAAAAATCTTTTAGTAAATCAGATGAGAAGTAGAAAAATGTACATTTTTTTCAAAAAAACAAAAGCTGAAAGAATTTGTAGATGGCAGACCTGTGCTACTAAGACTCAGTAAAGGAAGTTTCTTAGGCAGGAGGAAAATTATCCAGACTGAAGCATGGAACTGCAAGAACAAACCAAAAGCACTGGTAAGGCTAAATAGATGGGTGAGGATTAAAAAATGTTGATGGGTCAAAAAGTGGGCAAAGGATATGAATAGACACTTCTCAAAAGAAGACATTTATGCAGCCAACAGACATATGAAAAAAATGCTCATTATCACTGGTCATCAGAGAAATGCAAATCAAAACCACAATGGGATAACATCTCATGCCAGTTAGAATGGCAATCACTAAAAAGTCAGGAAACAACAGATGCTGGAGAGGATGTGGAGAAATAGGAAGGCTTTTACACTGTTGGTGGGACTGTAAATTAGTTCAACCATTGTGGAAGACAGTGTGGCAATTCCTCAAGGATCTAGAACAAGAAATACCATTTGACCCAGCCATCCCATTACTGGGTATATACGCAAAGGATTATAAATCATGCAGCTGGGCGTGGTGGTGCATGCCTGTAATCCCAGCACTTTGGGAGGCCAAGGCGGGCGGATCACGAGGTCAGGAGATCAAGACCATGGTGAAACCCTGTCTCTACTAAAAATACAAAAAAAAAAAATTAGCTGGGCGTGGTGGTGGGCGCCTGTAGTTGCAGCTACTCGGGAGGCTGAGGCAGGAGAATGGTGTGAACCTGGAAGGCGGAGCTTGCAGTGAGCCGAGATTGCGCCACTGCACTCCAGCCTGGGCGACAGAGCGAGACTCTGTCTCAAAAAAAAAAAAAAAAATCATGCTAGTATAAAGACACATGCACACGTATGTTTATTGTGGCACTGTTCACAATAGCAAAGACTTGGAACCAACCCAAATGTCCATCAATAATAGACTGAATAAAGAAAATGTGGCACATATACACCATGGAATACTATGCAGCCATAAAAAAGGATGAGTTAATGTCCTCTGCAGGAACATGGATGAAGCTGGAAACCATCATTCTCAGCAAACCATCACAAGAACAGAAAACACCGCATGTTCTCACTCATAAGTGGGAGTTGAACAATGAGAACACATGGACACAGGGAAGGGAACATCACACACTGGGACCAGTCCGAGGGTGGGGGGCTGGGGGAGGGATAGCATTAGGAGAAATACCTAATGTATATGACGAGTTGATGCATGCAGCAAACCACCATGGCACGTGTATACCTATGTAGCAAACCTGCATGTTGTGCACATGTACCCTAGAACTTAAAGTATAATAATAATAAAAAAATTGATGAGTAAACACAATAATAACTTTCTTTTAGCATTTATGAAATACGTAAAAGTCAAATATATGATAACAATAGCATAAAGGGTAGTCAAGGGGTAAATGGAATTAAATTTGTCGTAAGGTACTAGCAATGCTTGAAAAACAGTAAAAAGTTCTAATTGAAGAGAAACTAATATTCAAAGATGAACATTGTAATATCCAGGGGGCCAATTAAAAGACCAGTAGAAAAAGATATAACTAAAAAGCTTATAAAGAGGTAAAATATCATGATTAAAAAAAAGCTTGAATAATTCAAAAGAATCTGAGAAAAGAAAAGCAAATACAGAAGAAACACAAAAAATAAATAGCAGCATGGTGGATTAAACACACTTTATTACATTAAATATACACCTTTGGAGTAGAGGAAGGGATCTGACTAGAGTTGTCAATATATTATCTGAAATGTCAAGTTTTCAACAAAAATTGGACTTTACACTCAAATTAAAAGACAAAGGTTAGGCTGAGCACTGTGACTCACACTTGTAATCCCAGCACTTTGGGAGGCTCAGATGGGTGGATCACCTGAGGTCAGGAGTTTGAGACCAACCTGGCCAACATGGTGAAACCCCATCTCTACAAAATTCAAAAATACAAAATACAAAAATTAGCCAGACGTAGTGGTGGGCGCCTGTAATCCCAGCTACTCGGGAGATTGAGGCACGAGAATCACTGGAACCTGGGAGACAGAGATTGCGGTGAGCCGAGATTGTGCCACTGCACTTGAGCCTGGGCGACAAAGTGAGATTTCGTCTCAAAAAAAAAAAAAAAAAAGTAATCTTCTGACTGTTCATTGGTTGATGTCCAAATTATACTGATCCCCCCAGGGATGACTTCTAGGAAACCATGCTTAAAAATATAAACAAAAACTTAAGAGAAAAAGCTAACAGAGAACTAAGTAACTACACATTGCAGGAGAAACAGAATCTACACAATTAGTTCAGGTAAGTCACTAAACAAATAATCAGAAAGAAGAAAACAAACACAAAACCGGCAACATAATAAACCTTTGGTGTTGGAAGGATCTGATATCAAAGCTGTTACAGTATTTTATGTAAAATGTACAATTTTCAACAAAAATATATGAAACATGCAAAGATACAAGAAATTTTTGACATGTACCCAAGGAAAAGGTAACCAACAGAAATTATCCCTGAAGTGGATTGGATTTTGGACTTAGTATAAAACAAAATTGTAACATTGTTTTAATAATTATAAAGTAAGGCTACTTTTACTCAATATTGGATTAGAGGTTCTAGCCAGGGCAATTAGGTAAGAAGGAATAAAAGGAAAAAGTAAAACTGTATTTGCAGATGGCATGAGCTTGTATATATAAAATCCTAAGAAATTCACTGAAACCTATTATCACCAATAAATAAGTTTATCAATGTGGCAGGATATACAAAATCAATTTTATTTCTATATGCTAACATTAAGGAATCCAAAACTCAGGTTACAAAAAGATTTCCATTTACAGTTAGCATTAAAAAATCTTTGAAATAAATTTAGCAAAATAGTACAAGAGTTTTACAATGAAAACTATAAAATATTGTTGAAATTAAAGAAGACCTAAATATATTGGAAGACATGCCACGTTTAAGGATCAGAAGACTTAATATTATTAAGATGGTAATATTCTTTGAATTGCACTAGATTTGATACAATCCTTATCAAAATTTCAGCTTTGCCAAAATTGACAGTCTGATGCTAAAATTCGTATAGAAACGCAAGAGTCCCAGAATAGCCAAAACAGTTCTTTAATAAAAAAGAAGAAAAAATATGAGGACTCCCACTTTCAAATTTTAAAACTTAATACCAGGCTACAGTAATTTAGATAGTATGGTACTGGCATAGAGCTATTTCTATTCAGTAAAATTCAATTTGGCAGTTTCTCAAATTTTAAACACGAAGTTACCATATGACCCAGAAATTCTACTTCTTGATATATATCCAAGAGAAGTGAAACCGTAGGTCCACACAAAACCTTGTGCATAAATGTGTATAGCAGCATTATTCATAATAGCCAAAATTAGAAACAACCTAAATGGCTATCAATAAATGGTTAAACAAAACGTGGCTTAACCATACAGTAGAATATTTTTTGTCACAAAATGAAATGGAGTAGTATTCATATGCTACTGAAAACATGCTAAGTTAAATAAGGCATCACAAAAGACTACAAATTGTACAAATCTACTCATATAAAATGTCTAAAATGGACAGATCTATAGGTAGACAAAGTATATTAGTGGTTGCTATGGTTTTAACACTTGTGTACCTTCAAAATTCACATGTTGAAACCTAATCCCCAGTGAAACAGTATGAAGAGATGGGGCCTTTTGGAGATGACTAGGCATGAGGTTGGAGCCTTTGTGAATGAGATTAGTGCCCTTATAAAAGAGGTCTGAGGGAGCTAGCTATCCTGTCAGCCATGTGAGGATACAGTGAAAAAAATACCATCTGTGAGGCAGAAACTGAGCCCTCATCAGACATCAAGTCTGCTGGCACCTTGGTCTTGGACTTCCCAGCCTCCAAAACTGTGAGCAGCCAATTTCTGTTGTTTACAAATTACCCAAACTAAAGTATTTTTTTATAGCAGCTTGAATGAACTAAGACAGTGGTCACCTGTGACTATGGGTAGGAGGGACAGGAATAGGGAATGACTGCTAATGGGTCTAGGGTTTCTTTTTGAGTTTATGGAAATACTGCAGAATTAGATAGTG